>NC_134485.1:327571841-327619341 GCF_040206685.1 Ascaphus truei | reverse complement strand
TTATAAATTCCATTAGGACAGACAAATATCCTAACAAAATTGGAATCCATACCTTAATCAAATTAAACCAACAAATCAAGAAACCTCATCCAATTAGACTTGACATATGTGCTGATGCTTATATATATCGCCTGGTGCACAGTAAGGCTACGGCCACGCTGCCTGCGCTGCACGTGCATCTGCGAGGCAGGCGGCGTCTGCAGAGAGCTGCAGGGTTAGAGACAGAGGGGGCATGACGGGGGCGCGGCCGTGACGTCACCCGGCAGGTTCGCCCTCATTGGCTGAACCGCCGGGGCTGTGGCCTAGCGCTCCGTCGCGACTCCTGCTCTCAATTTTCTTGAGAGCAGGCGTTTCTGTCGGTGCAGCACGGCGGCCCCCCCTTGCAGCGGGCCCGGCCCCATTGTGGGGCGGCTCTTGTCCCGGGCGCTGCAGTAGCCAGCGGGGACCTGGCCTAAGCCAGCATTAGGTTCGTTTTGTGTTAATTTGGTAAGCTCTAATTTGATTATGGATAGATACCTATATAAAGATACATACAATACATCCAGACTGATTTATAATAATCTGATTAACTCGTTGTAACAGTAGTTCTACGCTGTCTACTGTATATCCTGGATAGTGCATACAGTAATCTCATAGAGAGAAACGCCAGGTATGCGTTATCTTCACTTATCACTAGCCCCATACCCTTATGTCTCTTATGTTTCTTATGCTGTATTTGGATTATCTAAAGGAATACTTAATCAATAACAATTATTAAGACGAATTTATCAAGAAAACGTGTTGTTACTACACTTTTTTCTTTGGTGTTGTCGGAGCACTCTTGAGCCCCAGATACCCTTTTGGGACTTTTATATACTGCGTTAAATCGGAATTGTGAGTTTGTAAACAAAAAAAAAGAAGTGATTCACCGGCGTGCCTCATAACATTACACTTCGACCACTTAGCACATACACTTCTTGTTTATGTCTGTCATATCAGGACTTGGTTCAACTGAGAATGTGGGAAAATACTGCTGCTTCCTTCCTGTGTTCACGCGATTTCTTCTTTAGAGATTTTTATACTGCGGCCCGTGACTCATTTGTTTTCTCAATATTATTCTTCCTTTTAGATTACTGTTCATTTATTTTGTACTGCGGGTATTTTGGTGCCTCAAATAAACACATCATCAGCTCCAGCTGGAGGTGGTCACATAAATACAGTAAATAAGCACTGTTTCTATTGTTGAATGTTTTAGTAATTTTTCCTATAGGATAGGATATTACCTTGCCATTCCCTCCTGCTCCACCGGACGACCACCTCTCCTCAACCAGAGGGCACCCCCTTCATAGCCGTGGTAGAACAGACAAGCCTGGGTCAAACATTTGGCTAAAGTGGATACTGCCTTCCTATCTTAGAAGGCAGTACTGTATCCACTTTTGCCAAATAACTCAACAGTTTGCCAGCCTGTACAAGGTATTTGCAGGGCCGCCAACAGAAATCATTGGTCCCAGGACAAATGAAAGGAGCATGGCCCCCCCCCCGAACCCATAGCGCACCTACCACGAAAAAATATTTTTTAGTGCGCAGCTTTTACTTAACTGTTTTCTTATTATAATACGGAAAAAAACATAATGCAATTTGTTGAAAATATCAAAATAAACAGAAGACAGGTGACTGCCTGGGTGGGTGACTGACTGCCTGGGGGATCGGAGGGGATGACTGACTGCCTGGGTGGGTGACTGACTGTTTGGGTATGTAAGTGACTGGGTGGGTGAGTGGGTGGGTGACAGACTGCCTGGGTGGGTAGGTGACTGACTGCCTGGGTGGGTGGGTGACTGCCTTGGTGGGTTGGTGGGTGAGTGACTGCCTGGGTGGGTTGGTGGGTGAGTGGTTGAGTGACTGGGTGGGTGACTCACTGAGTGTGTGGGTGAGTGACTGGGTGGGTGAGTTAGTGGTGGGTGGGTGACTGGGTGGGTGAGGTGGTGACAGACTGCCTGGGTGGGTAGGTGACTGACTGCCTGGGTGGGTGACTGCCTGGGTGGGTTGGTGGGTGAGTAACTGCCTGGGTGAGTTGGTGAGTGAGTGATTGACTGGGTGGGTGGTTGAGTGACTGGGTGGGTGACTCACTGAGTGTGTGAGTGACTGGGTGGGTGAGTTGGTGGTGGGTGGGTGACTGGGTGGGTGAGTTGGTGGGTGGGTGGGTGAGTGACTGGGTGGTTGAGTGACTGGGTGGGTGACTCACTGAGTGTGTGAGTGAGTGACTGGGTGGGTGAGTTGGTGGTGGGTGGGTGACTGGGTGGGTGAGTTGGTGGGTGGGTGACTGAGTGACTGGGTGGGTGGGTGAGTGACTGGGTGAGTGACTGGGTGGGTGACTGCCTGGGTGGGTGACTGCCTGCCTGGTGGGTGGGTGACTGGGTGGGTGACTGACTGCCTGGGTGACTGAGTGCCTGGGTGGGTGACTGACTGCCTGGGTGGGTGAGTTGGTGGATGACTGAGTAACTGGGTGGGTGGGTGACTGAGTGACTTGACTGGGTGGGTGAGGGACTGGGTGGGTGAGTGACTGGGTGGGGTGAGTGACTTGCGTGACTGGGTGGGTGAGTGGGTGTGTGGGTGGGTGACTGAGTGACTGGGTGGGTGACAGTGACTGGGTGGGTGGCAGTGACACTTGAGTGAGTGACTGGTTGGGTGACTGAGTGACTGCCAGGGTAGGTGAGTTGGGTGGGTGACTGGGTGGGTAAGTGAGTGACTGCCTGGGTGGGTGACTGCCTGGGTGGGTGACTGACCTTGACTGGGTAGGGTCCTTGCCCACCAGACACTTTCCCCCTGCCCCCGATATCACCGCGGCTGCAGCCCGGGTGGGAGGTGGGCTCGGGGGGCGGGTGGTGAAGGAGAGCAGGCGCGGGAGGTGGGCGGCTGGGGGGGGGGCGAGACTGGCAGGCTAATTCCGTGGCTGCTGCCCGGGGCGGGAGGCGCACGTGGGGGAAGCTGGGTTGGCGTGCGCAAGGGAAACTGGGTTGGCGTGCTCAGGGGAAGCTGGGTTGGCGTGCGCAAGGGAAACTGGGTTGGCGTGCTCAGGGGAAGCTGGGTTGACGCTCGCGGGGGAAGCTAAATTGGCACGCGCAGGGGAAGCTCAATTGGTGCGCATGGGCTCGCAACGTCGCTTCCCATCCATCCCACTTTGGGAGCGGGGGGGGGGGGTCGGGCCCACAGGCAGCAGGCCGGACAACCTGCTTGCCCTGCGCATGTGTGCCGGGACTTCGGCTCTGCGTATTTATAAATATAACGGGCCAGGCCCCCTGACTCACAGGGCCTGGGATCCAACCCCGGCAGATTCCCCCAACAAATTCAACAAATCTGCTGGATAGTGGCACTAGTTTGGTAAAACCTCAACAAATGCCACATGCCACTTAATTTTTTTTGCATATACACATTTCAGAAAACAGAAATACAGAGCGCGCTGTCCCAAAAAGTTCTTTATATTGTCTGAATTGTTGTTGTTTTCGTCTCCCTGCAGCTCCCATTCTACCGTGATCAGCGGAGTCACTTAGAAACTTATAAAACAAAAAGGGGACGCAGTGAAGAAAAACAAAAAGCAAAATGAGTCACATTTATATAATAAGCACACTTAGTGCGTACATCAATGCTTTGATGCTGTTTTTTGTTAACCCTGGAAGCTGGAATGTATACATCATTTACAGTCATTTACTGAGGTGCATCTTTTGTTTATACATTGGGGGGTGTTTTGTGTGTTCTGTACCACTTGTTGATAAATTATACATGCTATATTATTAACCCTCTTGCTGCCAGTGTGGCCTGTGTAAGAGAGCAGAGAGAACAGAGAGAGGAAGGGAGTCACTCCAAATGGAACTAACAAAGTGAGGACGTGGGTTCTTTCCAACTCCCCTTCTAAAATAACAATTCTCTACAAAGAAACATCATACTGTACTGATGTATTGTATGTATTGTATGTCTTTATTTATATAGCGCCATAAATGTACATAGCGCTTCACAGTAGTAATACACGTTGTAATCATATAAATAACAAATAATATAAATAACAGGTCATGGGAATAAGTGCTTCAGACATAAAAGTAACATTAAGGAAGAGGAGTCCCTGCTCCGAAGAGCTTACAATCTAATTGGTAGGTAGGGGAACATATAGAGACAGTAGGAGGGAATTCTAGTAAGTACGTCTGCAGGGGGCCAAGCTTTATATATCATGTGTCCAGTATTATCCACAGTGCTATTCATATGCATCTTTAAGCAAATGTGTCTTAAAGTGGGTCTTAAAGGTGGATAGAGAGGGTGCTAGTCGGGTATTGATGGGAAGGGCATTCCAAAGGTGCGGGGCAGGTGATGTATTGTATTGTATATTGTAAAGAAAAAGCAAAGAAAGGAAAGATAAAGGGGGGAAATGGTTATCAGTGAAAAGCATAACTTATTTCTGTTGCTCCATTTTTTTTATTTGTAGAGCATAATTGTGTCAATCTCTTCGAAAATGGCTTACCCTCCTTGGACTTTTGTCAGATTTCATGGTTTCTGATAATGGTGCCAACATTATACGGGCATTCTGTCTTGGCAACTACGTGCCACAGCATCCAGAGAAGCTGAATGACCTGCAACAGACCCATCATTTGCCTTCCCATCAGCTCAAGTATGAGGTTGTAACTCGGTTGATTTCAACTTTCCATATGTTAGCGCTGCTTCAATAGCAAAAACAAGCAATTTCCAGCTACCCCGTCATCCCATGACGTTAGGGACGGGGCAACGGCTTTCCTCACTCATGTCCCATGTGTGTGAAGTATTACAGCATTTTGCAGTAGCCAAAGGGAAGTCAGTTACGCAAATGCTACCTTGAGTCAAATCAGAACCCCTGACCGAGTTACTGAAAATAAAACTAGAGAAGTGGAAGGGTCATTTCCAGCAGGAGTCTAAGGCCTCGTCCAGGGTGAAGGGAAGAGCGGAGCGAGCGGGCTGGCGCTCATGCGCAGTGACGTCACCTGCATGTAAGCAGGAGACCAATCTTGTCCTGCTATAGGAAATTTGCGAGCGAGGGAGGGGGGGGGCGTGTCAGTGGGACGAGGGGGGCGTCATCTATTGCAGTATCATATATATATATATATATATATATATAGATAGATAGATAGATAGATAGATAAGCAATACGATACCGTTTGGAAACGAAATCAGCAGGCAGCACTCCAGAATTGAACAAACAAGTGTATTGAAAAAAATAAACACAAAACCATTTTTTTCAATACATTTTTTTCAATACACTTGTTTGTTCAATTCTGGAGTGCTGCCTGCTGATTTCGTTTCCAAACGGTATCGTATTGCTTATTCTTCATTATAGGACTTTGCAACGCTTGCCATTGAACTGCTGAGTATCTGTACCGGTCCGGTAATTAGAACGGTTCCCGTGACGTCACCCGCTGGTCCGCGACTTCAACCGTCCCCGGTGGGAACTAAAGATCAACTGTTTGGTGTATACCGGGGGAGAGACCGTCGTGGAGCGCCTGATACGTCAGTTCCTGCAGGCAGTGAACAACGGAGGCAGCAATCTGTTCCAGTGGAGTCACGGAGGGACTACAGCAGCAAAGCAGCGTTTCCTGGTCCTAGGAGCATGAGTATTACTCATACAATGCTTTTAATTGTTTTATGTTTGTGAGTTCATTTTTATTGAGATTTTTGGGAATTAAATATATCTATTTTGCACAGTAATGCACTAGGATTTGGCGCTTTTTTTTCTTATATTTTTCTATGCAGGTGGAGAGGGAGGTCGTTGTGCCCTTTTAAGAAGCTGCCTGTTGGTCCTAATAGTGCTACTGTCACTCCCCAATTATTGGACTTATTTGTTGGACTCTAGAGGACTATCTGCATTGAGCAGATTAAGGCAAAGTTCACAGCACCACACAATAATTTTTTTGTATAATTGCATGTTTTTAGCTTTTTTTTTATATATATTGGACATTCACAGTGCATTTTTGGTATATTAATTAATTTCATTATTTAGGATATATTGCATTGGTATATCATTATATTAATTCATTAATATCATGTTGATGTATTTATGATTTATTACCGGTTCAATTAATTTTATATATCCTATACTTCTGGCTTTCCACACACGAGCGCAGACCCTTATTGTATATATATATATATATATATATATATATATATATATATATATATATATATATATATATATATATATATATATATATATATATATATATATATAGATAGATAGATAGATAGATAGATAGATAGTTGTTCTTTCTCTATGTTAGATAGATAGATAGATAGAGATATATCCCCTCTCCCCTCTCTCTCCCCCTCCCTTCCCTCACCCCCCCTCTCTTTCTCTCCCCCTGCTCTCTCTCCCCCTGCTCTCTCTCCCCCTCCCTCTCCCCCCCGCTTTCTCTCTGCCCCCTCTCTCTCCCCTGCTCTCTCTCTCTCCTCCCCTCCCTCTCTCCCCCCTCCCTCTCTCTCTCCCCCCCTCCTCTCTCCCACCCCCTCTCTATCTCTCCCGCCACCCCTGCACTCTCTCCCTCCCGTGCTCTCTCCCTCCCGCCCCCCCTGCGCTCTCTCCCGCCCCCCCCTGTGCCCTCTCCCGCCCCCCGCGCTCTCTCTCCCTCCCCCAGCACTCTCTCCCACCCTCCCTTCTCTCTCCCCCGACCCTCCCCTCTCTCTCCCCCGTCCCTCCCCTCTCTCTACCCGTCCCTCCCCTCTCTCTCCCCGTCCCTCGCCTCTCTCTCGCCCCCGACCCTCCCCCCTCTCTCCCCCCCGACCCTCCCCTCTCTCTCCCCCCCGACCCTCCCCTCTCTGTCCCCTGACCCTCCCCTCTCTCTCCCCCGACACTCCCCTCTCTCTCCCCCGACACTCCCCTCTCTCCCCCGTCCCTCCCCTCTATCTCCCCCGTCCCTCCCCTCTCTCTCCCCCCCGACCCTCCCCTCTCTCTTTCCCCCGACCCTCCCCTCTCTCTTTCCCCCGACCCTCCCCTCTCTCTCCCCCTCGACCCTCCCCTCTCTCTCCCCCCCCGACCCTCCCCTCTCTCTCCCCCGACCCTCCCCTCTCTCTACCCCTCCCCTCTCTCTACCCCCCGACCCTCCCCTCTCTCCCTCATGTCCCTTCTCTCTCTCTCCCCGTCTCTCCCCTCTTTCTCCCCCGTCCCTCCCCTCTCTCTCCCCCCCAACCCTCCCCTCTCTTTCCCCCCTGACCCCCCCCTCTCTCCCCCGACCCTCCCCTCTCTCTCCCCCGACCCTCCTCTCTCCCCCCCTGACCCTCCTCTCTCCCCCCACCGACCCTCCTCTCTCCCCCCCCCCCGACCCTCCTCTCTCCCCCCGACCCTCCTCTCTCCCCCTGACCCTCCTCTCTCTCTCCCCGACCCACCTCTCTCTCCCCCTGACCCTCCTCTCTCCCCCCCTGACCCTCCTTTCTCCCCCCCCGACCCTCCTCTCTCCCCCCGACCCTCCTCTCTCTCCCCCACCATCCTCTTTCTCCCCCACCCTCCTCTCTCTCCCCTTCCCTCCTCTCTCTCCCCTTCCCTCCTCTCTCTCCCCCTTCCCTCCTCTCTCTCCCCCTTCCCTCCTCTCTCTCCCCCTTCCCTCTTCTCTCTCCCTTCCCTCCCCCTTCCCTCTTCTCTCTCCCCCTTCCCTCCCCCTTCCCTCTTCTCTCTCCCCCTTCCCTCCTCTCTCTCTCTCCCCCTTCTCTCCTTTTCCCTCTCTTTCTCACCCTTCCCCTCTCTCTCTCCCCCTTCTCCTTCCCCCCCCTCTCTCTCCCCCTTCTCTCCTTTCCCCTCTCTCTCCCTTTCTCTCCTCCCCCCCCTTCCCTCCTTTCCCCCTGTAACAGGGGACTTGTCCCTGTTCAAAAATGTGCCTCTAATCCAGCAGTGTGGTGGTTAACTGCTGGTAGTCAATTAACCAACACCACCTGGCTGATTAGAGGTTTGTTAGAAAAGCCTGCCTTTGAGACAGGAAGAGAGATTCCTGAGTCTCACAATTGGGGGGACTGACCAGAGGAACGGCTGTCTTGAGCTGCAGAAGGACTGGACTGTATGCTGATAGCAAGACAAGGGGACCAGACCTCAAAACCTGGACAGACATTGCTGTAGCACACAAAGGTGCTTACCCAAGAGAACAGAGAGGACTTCCCTACAGCTTCAGGAGACAGATAAGACTTTCTTTTGGAACTGTTACAGTGGAGGCCGACCTGAGTCTAAATCGGCTAGATTCGCGGCTCTCAGATAATCCCGGTTAGGTGCGTTTTTTGTTTTTTTTGCCCGGAGTGATTTGCGTTATTTTAACGCTCGTGATATTAACATTTTATTCTCGCTATCTACAATACTACAATGCCGTGTAAAAACTCAGGGGGGCGTTTGCGAGCTGTTGTCTTGGAAGTCTAATACCTTCGCGGTTCAACCTACGTCAGTACACAGTCTGTGTGTGCGCACGCAGTAATTGTAAATTTGGATATTTAAAGTATACATGCATTTGCAGTGCTGTACTCTCCCCTCGCTCAGGATAATTAACTGCACTGCGCAGGGTATTTCAACTTCTTATCTTCTCTACAATGCAGTACATCTCTCCCACACACCCTTCCTTTGAACTTGTGTCTGGTTTCAATCACATCCTGCTTGACTGCAGGTGATTACTACGCATGCGCCTGTAACTTTGCCCACCACTGCTTGCTTGCTTGAGTGAATGACCAAAAAAAAATAAACCAAAATTTTTTTTATTCTAATTTTTTTTTCTCCACAAGCCTGCAAAACCATCTTGATACTGTATTACGATATTTCAATCTGTGCTGTAGCTTTTGACTGCGACCCTGTGCGTTTGACTGCACATGGTTGATTTGTGTGCTTTTTACTGTACGTACTGAAATTATAGTACAGTATGTCATTATCTTTGAACTTCATGCAGCTGTAACCCTGTAGCCCCCCTCCCCCATGAACACACACAAGGCTAGCTCAAGGATTTGAAATTCACGGAGTCATTAATTTTCTGATCTTGACATTGTGTTCTTAATCCGTCCATAGCCGAGCTACAAAGCCTCACTGCGCCTGCGTGTAATCCTCTTTGAGATGGGAGCTAGCTTCTTTACTGCGCATGACTCACGCAACCCCCCCCCTCCACAGAGTCGTTAATTTTCTGAATCTTGACATTGTGTGCTTAATCCGTCCATAGCCGAGCTACAAAGCCTCACTGCGCCTGCGTGTAATCCTCTTTGAGATGGGATCTAGCTGCTTACTGCGCATGACTCACCCAACCCCAACCCTTTGAGGCTTTGTTTACGGTAACACTTTGGAAAATCCCTTCTAGAATTTGATTTGCACAGAGGATCACCTCTCTATGCGCCTCTGTGTAATCCTCTATCGGATGGGAGCTAGTTGATTACTGCTCATGCGCCTGTAACTTCACCCACCAATGCTTGCTTGAGTGCCCAAATTTTTTTTTTTTTTAATTATAATTTTTTAACTGTTATTTTATCCACAAGCCTGCAAAAACAATCTTGATATTACGATATTCAATCTGTGCTGTAGCTTTTGATGGCGACCCTGTGCGTTTGACTGCACATGGTTGATTTGTGTGCTTTTTATGTACTTTATTTGGGGGTGTAGGGATCAAATTATTATGTTGAACTGCCTTTTGAAATTACTGTACTCTACTCTATGTAATTTCTTTGAACTGCTGCACAACTAATCCTTCATCCTTCCCCCATGCCCACACAAACTCTTATCGACAGACACCTCCACAGAGTCATTCATTTTCTGAATGTAATCCTCTTTGAGATGGGAGCTAGCTGCTTACTGCGCATGACTCACCCAACTCCCCCCCCCCTTCACAGAGTCATTAATTTTCTGAAGCTAGTCATTGTGTTTTTAATCCGTCCCTAGCCGAGCATCAATCACCTCACTGCTCCTGCATGTACTGTAATCCTTTTTGAGATGGGAGCTAACGCATGACTCACCCAACCCCCCCAACCATTTGAGGCTTTGTTTACGGTAACGCTTTGGAAAATCCTTCTTGAATTTGAAATGTAAATCTGATTTGCACAGCATTGTGAGAATTGAGAGTTACAAAAAACCATTAACTGATTCATGTTGTTTTGTCATTCATTCTTATTCATTGGTGTACTGTAGGTGTGTGTGTGTGTGGGGGATTATGATTAGCAGGAATGTAAATAAATATTTATTTATTTTATCAGGAACCAAAAAATACAAATATAAAAATAATCATGAATAATACATAATGCAGTCTTTATTAAGTTCTTCTGGCAGATTGAAATTGGATAAACATTTAGAAAACATTTAGAAAACATGGATAAACATGAATAATGCACATTTATAAGAATATATTAAATAATATATAATGTATAATGTATAATATATATATATATATATATATATATATAGTAATATAATTTTTTCCGTCTTTATCTTGTTCCTCATTCTGTGTACAGTACAGTAGTTCATTGAGAGAAGAGAGGTTTTGTGTACATCATTACTGCTGTTTATATACTGTACATTTGACTGTACAAATAGATTAGACTGCACACAACACCCCACCTCCCCCAGGCCATCCTTTTTTCCTGAAACGACAAGAAAACAAAAAATTAGTGCAGTTATGTGCGTACTGTATTATGGCATTGTGTGATGTGTAGTACTACTGTAGATGGCTGTGCTGCTTTCTCTGGAAAGAAAAAAATTGAGCAGTTAGTAGGCATTTAGTACTGACAAACTAGTCTATACTGGAACTACTGTATACTCTGACTACTGTTAAATACTATAGTACAGTACTACTTTCCTGATGCTTGCCCATTACGCGCGATCACAATGGGCAACACACTCGCAATATGGTCTATATATTTATTGCAGCGTTGCACGGCGAGTACATAATTCCAAAAACTCATTATGCCTTTCGCCAACTCGTCCTTTTTGGAGGGTTTCACCACTTTACGGATATGGTCCTTCAGCTGATGCCAGACCATTTCGATCGGGTTGATGTCTAGCGATCTGTCATTGGAAAAATAGGACAATTAGTTTAAGAGATACAGTACATAGTAAAAACTGTGGGGAAAAAATGAGACACGGTTACCGCACTTACTCCTCTGGCGTCTTCACCCAGTTGTTACCGCGCTCAAGGATATGAGCTGTTGACGCGGTATGCTTTGGATCGTTGTCCTGGTAGAAACGGTGACCATCCGGGAACTCGCGTGTGATGTATTCCACTATCTCAGGCACAATTTTGTCTTGGAAGAAAGCTTTATTCATGATTCCTATAACAAGAAAAGAAAAGTGCTCAAAAAACTGCACAATAGTACAGTACAGTGCATACAGTAAGGCTACACTAGAACAGTACAGTGCATAAGGCTACATTATATTTTATATATTTTACCTTCAAAGATGACAATGCATCCTGGTCCACACCTAGAGATGGCACCCCACACATGCAGCTTCATGGGGTGTTTTGGCCGCGGCTTCATAGATATGCGACCTTTTTTGTGGAATGCAAGGTTGCAAATCTCTCCAGCGACACAGTAGGCTCGTCAGTGAAGATGCAATCCTGGAAAGTTTCTCCACTGTCGATCCATGCCTGGGCCTGGACCACTCTTTTTATTTTGTTTACGTCCCTTATCATGGGGTACGCTCTGTAATGACAAGGAATAAATAATTTTAGCGGTACAGTACAGTTTCCTAAACAACACTTTTACCTCCTGTACTGTCCAGTACTAACCTCACACGTCCATATTTCCATCCAATGCTGCGTCTCATCTTCTTTATGCTGGTCTCGGATACAGTGAGATTGTGATTTTCCTGCAGAGTGTATTTGACCCTTAATGCGCTCCTCTCATCATTCTCACTTATTTTGTCCATGAGAAGCGTTGTCTCCCTACAATGTAAAGAAAAGGCCACAAGCACAGCATTACAGCACAGTTCTACAGTATCAATATGCAGCAATATAAAAAATATATATACTGTTGTAATATAAATATACAAAATATATATATTGTTGTAATATAAATATACAAAATATATACTGTATACTGTTGTGATATAAATCTACAGAAATAACAAAAATATTAGATACAGTGCTGTAGATCTATAGTACAATATTTTATATAAAAAAAAATTAAATTTAAGTTGTATAAATATACTTACGCGTTAGTTACCCTTGGTGCCCTTTTGCGTTCTCTGTTTTTTCCGTGTGCATGATAGCTCACGGTGGTTGCTGGCACAACGATGCCAGAAGTAGCTAACCAGCGTTGGATAGCAGCAATTCGGTGTCCGCTCGTGTACATCTCCTTAATTCGCATGCTGAGCTCCTTGGAAATCTTTTTTACAGGCATTGCTGCGAGTAGAAAGAAATACAAACACAAGAATGTATATTCGATGTTTAGTCGATGTGTATTCAATGTGCAGTAAATCCACAAAATGGATGGTGTATTTATACGGTAATGACTCACATTAGAGTACGCCCACTTTCAACACCTGTACCTCGTCGCCATGCACAAAAGGTTACACACTTTGCATAGCCCACCACTCGATGATCTTTATCTGAACTTGCCCTTGTCCAGATACTGCATTGTGCCATCTGCTTCCATGGATCAACCCCGATTCTATGGACGCAGGAACCCACTCGCCTCTGCCGTGCCTGTCATGCAGAAAAAGCGAAAGGCGGCAGCCGTTTCCAAGCCAAGGCCAAAGTGACAGGCTAAGGCCAATAAAGAAAACCTTCTGCTGACCCCAAAGGCTAATGGTTTTAATAGACGTCAGCCTTATTATGTCAAGAAGAAATACGGTGATGTACACCACGCAAAACAAATGGCAGCCAACTCATCGAACCCGCAGACCACTTCCTCCCATACGCTTCGATGACTCTGCCGCCGCTGTCCCGGAAATCTTCAGCCCGTCTTCCCACTCCTTGTCCTCGACGCTGCCGCCACCCTCCCGGAAACCCACAGGCCATCTTCTCCAGTTCTATCCGACGACGCTGCCGCTGCTGCCTCTGAAATCCACGGGTCACTTTCTCCTTTGCGCTTAGACGACTCTGCTTCTCGCCCGGAACTCCAGAGGTCACTTTCTCCATCCCTCTTCGACGACGCTGCCGCTTCTCCTCTACGTGATATCCACAGGTCACCTCCTCCACCCTTCTTCGACGATGCTGCCACTTCTCTCCATGGAACCCCCATCTCATCCTCCGTAGCACCCATCCACCCAGATGTCCACACGCCATGCACAAGAAGCAGCTCATTAGACCGGATGCTGAATGGGATAAGTGTGGATATCCCCGTGGACTCCATTATGCTGACAAAGATAGATCTGCTTCTGGAGACCATGCTAAATATGGAGCAACGGATGCTACATATGGATCAACGGATGGATCGACAGATGGAGAAGATAGAGGCTGACATAGCGGGTATACATCATTTGCTCGGTGTTCATGCCCCTGTTTCCCCGATGCCGGAGCAGAAGGGTGGCATGGATGTGATGAATGGGAGCATCGACACCCTTCCATCACCAAGCGCACCCCCTCAACCTGAAGATGTAGTGTACATGTATGCCGTTGAGGAGGACATGACAACCCCGTCAAGACCACGCCAGGAGACAACACGGCGACCAAGTCAGGAGGAAAGCTTCCTCCCTGACAACCTACCCTCGCCCGTCGCCTCAAGCACACCCGCTCCCAGAAGACCTACATTCGCTCGCATCGATACGGTGCTCGACGTCAGCCTGTGCGATCTGCCACCGGCGCTCAGGGAGAATTATAGGGTGATGAGTGCTTGTGCACCCCAGAAGTAGGCCTTGTTCATTTTTAAGCACCATGTGCCCTACTCGTTGTACTGCGACTGGGCCTTCAGAGTGAACAACGAAGGAAATCGCCTAAAAAAGGCGCTTCCAGACAATTTAAGAAAGACCATTCTGGGGGAAAAGACCATTCTGGGGGAATTGCGGCGCTTTTATTCAATTACAGATCCTGTAATGAAAGGCGTTCGAGACTGCATTAATGGCGTTTTGCGCCATGCAAGGCATCGGCCATGGAAGGACAATCTGGTGGGGTGCGCATTTGACTGTGTGTTCAACTGTTGAAAATGTTTGGTAAATGTTTTGTTCCAGTCCCGGAGGGCCGCAAACAGGCCCGGTTTTCAAGGTTGTCCTGAAAACCGGGCCTGTTTGCTGCCCTCGAGGACTGTAGTGGTGCAGGCCTGACTGTTCTGCACACCATCCCACTGCAAATGTTTTGACTTGCTATTCTTGTGTAAAGGAGATGTTCTGTTTTGTATATTTTATGAATAAAGAAAGGTAAGACCATACTGTTGTGCTGAACTGTACTGTACATGTTTTGACCTGCTGTACTTAAATAAAGGAGATGTTGTTGTGTGTTTTAACTTGTATTTATACAGAAATGTTTTTACCTGCTGTACACACACACAGGACCTGCACAATTCCAATCCCCGAGGGCCGCAAACAGACCCGGTTTTCATGGTTGTCTTGAAAACCGGCCCTGTTTGCTGCCCTCGAGGACTGTAGTGGTGCAGGCTTCACTGACTGTTTTGCACACCATCCCGCTGTATATGTTTCTTTAATAAAGGAGATGTTGCGTTTTGTATACTGTATTTTATGAATAAAGATTTTTTTTTAATCACAGGTAAGACCATACTGTTGTGCTGAACTGTACTGTACGGTACTGTACATGTTTTGACCTGCTGTATTTAAATAAAGGATATGTTGTGTGTTTTAACTTGTATTAATAAAAAAATGTTTGTATTTACTGTACACAAGACCTGCACAATTCCAGTCCCTGAGGCTCGCAAACAGGCACGGTTTTCAAAGGTTACCCTGAAAACCGGGCCTGTTTGCTGCCCTCAAGGACTGTAGTGGTGCAGACTGTTTTGCACACCATCCCACTGTATATGTTTTGACTTGCCGTTCTTTAATAAAGGAGATGTTGCGTTTTGTATATTTTATGAATAAAGAATTTGTTTTTATAACATGTGACTGTAAACCATACTGTACAAGAGTATTAAAAAAAATAGAAGACACATACAGTACTGTACTGGCACTGGCACTGGTATGTACTGGCACTGTATAGAAGACACATACTGTATGTACTGTAATACATGTAGAATAAATGCATACTTTTTATTTTTTCGGGTTTATTACACAGTATACTGTATATAAAAAAGTATTGTATTCTGTACGGTCGGAAAACATCAGCATACTGTTTCAGGTATTCTATCCTAATCAATAACAACGGCCACTTAACTGTAAACTCCGGTACGTGGTTTTTAAAATCCGATTCAGCAATGTGCAGGCATTGTTACACAAAGCGATATTAGCCATCGAAATCCCTCCATTAGCCGTTTTCTTTTCTGAGGAAAAACAAAAAGAAAAGTTTTACTGGAATGGTCAGCCCCCTAAAGAAGTTCCCAGCCAGTCCCACCAATAATTTTCTCGGGGGGCGTCTCCTGTTCACATGCGCACGCGCCTACCGTCGATGCGATGACACGCATATGCGTTTCAAGAAGGCACTAAGGCGCATGCGCCTAGCGTTCCACCAATTGTTCAGTATCTGCAGTACTGTAGAAGCCGCACAGCCAATGATATTGCTTACAGGAGAATCGCTTGACTTTTGAATCGCACCGATATTGATACTGTATTGTCAAAATAAAAAAACACAGAAAATAATACGGCAACAATACTCACCATAGAATTTCCCATTCAGCTGGCGCCGGCGCCGGGCCACTGCCAGTCCAGTGTTCTTGATCATACACGTTGATAGTTGGCAGCGGGACTACTACATCAGTCAGCTGATGAGGCTGGAAATCGCTTAGGTACATGCAAGCTTGATCGAAACTGCACGCGAAATCCGGCTCAGGCTTGCTGGACAGACAGCAAGGGTTGTCACTGACGGTGGGACCGTTATTGGAAGCCGGTGCTGGTGCTGGCGCATTGCTTGGCAGCGACTGTCATTTCTTTGTTTGTTTTAACACGACCTTTCGCCTTTTGCCGTCGGCATGATCATAGATACAGGAAAAAGCCGGTGATACACACCAATACCCGCCAATAAATTGTGGCTCAATACGATAAAAACATGGATCGCTACATAACCTTTTCCTTATTGCACGCTTCCACACATGAGGAGCTGGCGAAAATTTGTAAAAGTCATAGTTTTCGATAAAATACTGATAAATTTGAACAACTGTTGCCATCTCATCATCTGTTGCATTAATCGCGGCCCATATCAAATCAGCGTAACTTCTGTCGGGTTTTTGGAAAATGGGCTGCACTTGAACACTCATGGCGGCGGGTCTCTGGAGAATACTGTAACAGAAACTGGTCTTTGTCTTTCTTTAATATGAAAAGCCTAAATTGATATATTATTGCAACCTCTTCCTTCAGTCTCAAGGCTAATTTACAATAGCACACTGTGGTATCTTTTTTAAACGAAACACCTGCAAGTCGACACATTACTGAAGCGCATGCGCATTACAATTCATGAATATCTGCCATCTGGCGGACACGCGAAGAATTGCAACCTATTAAATCAGAACCATTCTCAATAAACGCATCAACCGCGCGTCAACCGCGCATGACCCGTGGCTGGGAACGCAACATGAATGCGGCATGCACCTGGTGAAGTGCGTCGCATTCGAGAAAAAAGCCAGGAAAAAAGCGGTGATGTTTTAGAATAAAAGTGGCCACAGCAGTATATATCTGTATATATGTTTATATTTTGGGGCTGGTAAATAGTTTAGCTAACCAGCCCAGTCAGAGAGGGCTGAGCTACATGTGTAGATAGTCTCCAAAGCGGAGATAGGTTTTTGTTTGGCTTATTTTCATATGTTTTGCTGTGTTAAAGGGACAGGCGCAATAAAGCCTAATTTTAATTTCACCTTAAAAAACAGTCTCCATTGTGTACCTCTGAACACGTCTCTTACATATGGTGTCAGAAGTTGGGATGAGAGGTGGCCCTTGAAGTTAAAAGGGGCCCTGGAGATTGCCTGTGAAATTTTTTTTGTGCTTTTTGCCTGCATACAGTCTTAAAAACAGCCTGATCAACAAAAACAAAGATTCACCTGCAGCAGAGATCAGAATTAAAGGGCTATCCTGCACTGGAAAAGCCACAAAACCATGGATGGACTCTTTTCCCCGATTCCAAGAGGAGAGAGAGAGAGACTGTGCTGAAGCAGGTAAACCTTACTTGCCTATCACAATAATGTGTAATATGGTTGTTGAAATAGGGGCTTTGCCTTCCAGCCGTAGTCCGGGTTCAAGAAGTGAGTTAGCGCTCCAATGAAAGGAGCTAGGCTTTGTTTATTATTTTCTTTAAAAATTTTTTGCTGAAGCAGGGGGATTTTCAGCAAGCAAGTGGTGAGTGTAAAATTGCCCTACTTGGTAAAAAGGGATTGCTGAACTGTGTAAAGGGTAACCCAAAGCCAATTGCTGAGTGCCGGGAGTGGGGGAAAAAAAAGAATATATTTTTCTGCAACTAAAGTCTGTCTGTATTTTGGGATTACAACATGCACCCAAAGTGTGAAGAGTGAATGCCATAATACCCAAAGATGAGACTGAAAATTACTGAACTCAAGCAGAAAACCAAATTCTTTTGCTGAAGCAAGAAAATGGTGTCAAGCAAATGCCTTTGCTGAAGCAAGGAAATAGTGCCAAATCGGTCAAGGTGAAGAGTACACCAAAAGGAAAAAAAAAAAAAAAAACCCCATGGAATTTACAGACTCTGCAAGAATGGGGAAGAAAATATGTTCCTGGTGTAAAGAGCCCAGCCACATGGCGCAGTGTCCCTTCAGGCCTTATTCAGATGATGAGGATGGCCCCTACGTGGCCCCAGAAAAAGGGCAGCAGCCAGAGGACTATGTTTTCCAACGAGCCAAGGAACTGCAGCAACAAGCAATACGCTGTGGACCCATGGAAGTTACAGAAGTTTTACTTAGCAACTGCACATCCAGTATCACTGAGGAGAAAGAATGCGTGCCCAGCACTGCTGATGTTATAAAACATACCAAAGGAAAGAAAAAGTCTACAGAGATGCCTGTGAGAGCTACAACCTCTACAAGCAAAATATGCCCACTGGTAGGACTATCACAAGCTGGGGTTCTAGAAAATACACTGGCAAAAGCTGCAATAGCGCCTCCTGAGGTCAGGAAGAAAAATAAACCTGATAGCCCCAAAATGGAGGACAAGATACAGCGTTCCTGTAATGAACCCTACCCCACTGAAGAATGGCCCTTCCAGTCCGATGAGGAGGAAGACATCTCTT
This sequence comes from Ascaphus truei, assembly GCF_040206685.1. Taxonomy (NCBI): domain Eukaryota; kingdom Metazoa; phylum Chordata; class Amphibia; order Anura; family Ascaphidae; genus Ascaphus; species Ascaphus truei. The sequence continues at coordinate 327,601,084 of NC_134485.1, read as the reverse complement.
ACGGGGAACCCAAACCGAGTCACACCCACAAAATTCCGTTTAAAAGCATTGTTTCGACTTCCGGTATGGCGCCAGGGCTGTGAGGACGCACTGAGAAGAGCTCCGCTGGCCCGCCGGGGAAAACCGCTGTAACCGCGAGAAAATAGCCGGCAAAAATCAGTCAGAATTTAAAGGGACAGGCACCCCAACAAGCGGAGGCACCTGCATGGAGAAATATCTCTCCAAAACTGCACAGATGGCCCCAAAACAGCAGCAACAGCGCCAGGACAAGGGAGAGAGAAGGAGAGAGACACAGAAAATGGCCGACAGCCACGAGGCTCAGGCAGGAGAATCCAGCCAGAACGGGGAAGCAGACAAGCAGGCACAAACAAGGTCAGAGCATGAAAGTATTGCAAAGGCTGTAGCAAGAGAAATTCTCCCCCAATTTGATAAAAAAATTGACAAAATAAAAACATCCATAGAAGAGCTGAAAAATGAGCTGTCAGCACACACCTCAAGAGTGGAAGAGGCTGAAACAAGAATTAGCACTATGGAGGACGAAATGTCTGACGTGCATCAAGCACTAGAAACAATGCGGAAAAAAAACTGCATATTAGAGGAAAAAGTAGACGACCTTGAAAACCGGTCCCGACGAAACAATATAAGACTGATAGGAGTACCTGAATCAATAAAACAGCACCAGCTCATAGAGTTCTGCGAGAAATGGATCCCAGAACATCTTGGACTATCCGCAGACAATGCAATAAAGATAGAGAGAGCGCACAGAATGGGTGCTGCAAGACAAGACCAAGAAACTAAACCTAGAGCAATAATAGCAAAGATTCTCAACTTTGATGACAAAGTCAGAATTATCAAAGCTTTCAAGGAGACGGACCAACTGACATTTGAGAACAAGAGAATAATGATTTTTCAGGACTATTCGGCCACGGTCTCACAAAAAAGGAGAGAATTTAGCAGGGTATGCACCACTCTCTACAAGCAAAAACGGAAATTCGCATTGATTTACCCAGCAACTTTAAAAATATACACCGACACAGGGGTGAAAACCTTCACATCCCACGACCTGGCGGAAAAGTACGTGACAAAGACGACAATCCCCAGGAACGCAGAGGAGGACCGGAATGACACAAGAGACGATGACCGCTAAAGTGGACAGATGCAGAGCCCAAGATTACATTTTACTTGAAAGAGACTGAATTAAGACATTTGTCCCGTGTCCCATGATAAAAGATAAAAAAAAAAAAAAAAAAGTGAATGTATGGGGGTGTGCAAGAACATAAGCATAAGTGTGGCCCAAGAAGGGGTATGAACAAGCATAGAGTGAGTGACAGTACATAGGGATATATATAGATATCTGAATGTGTAACCGATATTAACCCGCAAAGGAATGCTTGCTGGAATGGATGCAAGGGAGTGACCAAACCGGGAGGGGGGGGGAGATAGAAAGATACAACAGGGGAGGGAGAGACAAGAACGCCTCAGGCAAGAGAATGGAGGGGGGGGGGGAAAGAGGGAAGGGGAGGAAAGGGACACGAGGGGGATGAGAGGGGGGGGAGAGAGGGGGAGTGGAGAGAAGGGGGGAGGAGAGAAGAGAGAGGGAGGAGGGAGGGGGGGGAGGATGATGAAGAAAGGGAGGGGCAAGCGAAAAAGAAAGAGAGGTCAAAACAAAAAAGCATAAAAACATAACAATGTGATTGTGATTGTCATGCAATAACCTGAAAGTTCTTTTTTTTTTATCCTATTGTGTTCTTATTGAGTTAAACCTACAGTAGACTCCTGGTATCGCAACGGGGAGAAAGCAGCATAGTCAGAACAAGAAGAGATAAAGACAGATAACGGACAGAAACAGACAACCTAACAGCAAGAAAATAACCGATCCCCAAGGGGGACAGAGACGGGCAACCACGACACTGATGTAAGGTATACAGCTACACAACCACATGAACATACAAACAATGAGACCAAGAGAATAGCGGGAAGGAGGGCGCACACACACACACATGCCACAACAATAGAAGCACTCATAACATCAGCAAGAAACGTAAGGAGACGAACAAGAGGGAAACATAGACATACAGACACCTTAATATACGGCCAAAGATAGGAAGAAACAAGGACAAAATAGCCAAGGGACAGGGACACAACAACAAAACCGAAACAAAAGAATAAAACAAAAAATGACACACAACAGAACAAAAAAAAAAAAAAAAAAAAAAACTATACGAAAATAGCCTAAAGAGGAAAAAAAAAAAAAAAAAAAATAATACAAAATAAAATAGTAAATATACCCCCCGGCGGGGACAAGGAGACTAAAGTGCATACACAAGGAGACACACAAGAGGGTAGAAAGTACACCTCTGGAAAAAAGTGAAGTCCAGAAAAGAAAGGAAAGTTAAAAGTTTAAACAGTTAAAAGGTTAAAAAAAGTTAGAAGTTCTAATACAGAAAAGCAGGCAGAGATCATGTTGACAAGCCAGGCTAACAAAAACATAAAAGAGTGTTGGGAACAAGTAGAAAAGAGAGAAAAAACCCAGAATATCATAATTAACAGGAAACAAGAGAAAGCAAACGATGACATACATAGAGGACACAGAACAGACTTAGACACAAAATGCATACTCGAATAATAACATGGAATGTGAAAGGGCTTAACAACCCAATAAAACGCAAAAAAGTATTAAGCTACCTAAAAAAACAAAAAGCAGACATAGCATTCCTGCAGGAGACGCATCTAAATTCAAAAGAAAGCAATAAACTACAAAGAGATTGGGTAGGACACAGCATTTTCTCCCCGGCAATAGGAAAAAAAGCAGGAGTGGCCATACTCATAAATAAAAATCTCCCCCTAGAAATAATCAACACAGAGAGAGACAGTGAGGGAAGATTCATAGTAGCAGAGGTCAGAAGTGGAGGAATAGACTACCTCCTAGGAAATGTCTATGGACCAAATGACCATAAGACGGAGTTTTTCCAAGAAACTATAAACAAGATACTAAAATACAAACATAGAAACCTAATACTGGGGGGGGACTGGAACGCAATACAGGACAAGTTCCTAGACAGATCAAATCACAACGATAGCATGCCCAAAGACAGCGCCCAAACCAAAAATATGGAATTGATTAAAACAGCACTAGGGATAGTAGACGGATGGAGAACGCTCAACCCACTGGAGAGGGACTTCTCCTTCTACTCCAATGCACATAATTCATTTTCACGAATCGACGCAATATTACTAACACCGAACCTACTAAACAAAATAACACACATAGACATGGGAGAGATAATTATATCTGACCACGCAATGGTACGCCTAGATCTAGATATGGGACTGGGCAGAGCAAGCCCAAACACCTGGAGATTCCCAAATTACCTAAGCAATAACGAAGACTTTGTGAACTACTTAAGGAGAGCCTGGGAGAGATTTGACAACACAAACCAAGAACACAGAGCAAACCCCATACTCTACTGGGAAACATCAAAAGCGGTAATTAGAGGGGACATTATGGCATATGTATCCAGAAGAAAGAAACAGGCAACACAGGAATTCTGTAAGGCCAGTAAAGAACTAAGCGAGGCATTCAAAATATTCAAAACAGACCCAACACCCCAAAACAAAGAAAACTATAGCCAGAAAAAATTCACATGTGAGGTATGGCTAGAAAAAAAAGAACTAGGGAAAAAATCAGTAAAAGAAGCCAAATTTTTCCGACACGGTAATAAGACGGGTAGACTCCTGGGAAATCTTATGCGTAACTACAGGCCAACTGCGCCCATCACTAAAATATATGATAAGACAGAGATAATCACAGAAGCAAAAAAAATAAACGAGGTGTTCAAAGAATACTACAGCAAACTGTATAGGGACGGACAAATAAATACAGAAGCAAGAGATATATTTTTTAAAGATATCAAAATACCTAAAGTAAGTCAAGAAGAAATAGATAGTTTAAACTCCCCTATCACTCAAAAAGAGATAAAGGACACAATCCAAAACCTAAAAAACTGCAAGGCCCCAGGTCCAGATGGCATGTCAGGGGAATACTACAAACTCCTAAAAGAAAACTTGATAGAACCATTACAACATCTATATCACAAAGCCCTTAAAGACGCCACGTTTATGCAAACAAGTGAAACAGCCCACATAATGCTAATACACAAACAGGGCAAGGACCCCCTAAGACCAGAATCGTATAGACCAATATCACTGATCAATCAAGACGCAAAAATATTCACCAAAATTATGGCAGATAGGTTAGCGAACATTCTTCCATCCTTGATACACCCTGACCAGTCGGGATTTGTCAAAGGAAGATCCGCAGTGAAAAACATCAGAAAAGTACTAGCGGCAATAGAGTGGGTCAGACTACACAAGATAGAGAATACAGCCCTAGTAACAATCGATGCCGAGAAAGCATTCGATAACATAATGTGGGAACATGTGTTCTTTGTGATAGATAAATTTGGATTCAAGGGAAACTTTAATAACATGTTAAAGGCAATGTACAACACCCCAAAGGCTAGAATAATAGCAGCAGGACACCTATCAAGCCCATTCCAACTATACAGAGGGACACGCCAGGGGTGCCCGTTGTCACCCCTGCTGTTCAATCTAGCTATAGAGCCTCTGGCTATCTACACTGGCGACACACTTTATTCGAGCTCGGCTAGTCCCACGAATTCGGGTATACCCGGGTGTATTGAGGTTTGTGACTGTTTTCTGCCCGAGTGCATTGAGGTATTTTCCAGGCAGGGATTAAAGCATTTTATTCCCGCTGGCTGCAATACTTCACAGTATATATATATATACTGCATTACAATTCATGAATTAATGCCATCTGGTAGACACGCGAAGCATTACAGCCTATTAAATCCTAATCATTATCATTTAACAGATCAGCCGCCCGTCAGCCAGGCATGAACCCAGGCTGGGAAGGCAAACGCAACGGGGCTTGTCAGAGGTGAGGAGCGGCGCATTCCAGGTATCTGCCAGGTACATACTGGGTATTTGCTCGAATAAAGTGTGTCGGTGCAGTACCTGAGACAAATGAAAGACTTTAAGGGGATAAAGATAAACAAAACAGAATTGAAACTATCAATGTTCGCTGACGACATACTAATGTTCATGACTAACCCAGACGAATCAATCAAAAAGGTCCTACAACAAATAGAGACATTCGGGTCATTCGCAGGCTTTAAAATAAATATATCTAAAACAGAAATGATGTACATCAAAAAAAACCCAGATACTAGGACACCATATAATTTCCCTATAAAAGTAACAAAAAAACCCATCAGATACCTAGGGATAATGCTGGAGGCAGAAATTTCCAGACTATACGAGAATAATTTTAAACCTATCATAAAAAAAATAGTACAGGAACTAAAAAACTGGATGACACTACCCTTATCGCTATTTGGGAGAGCAAGTGCGATCAAAATGATATCGTTTGCCAGACTCCTCTATCCTATGCAGACTCTCCCCATGCTCCTCAAACATGAAGACAATACGGCAATAAATAGAGCGATGACAAAATTCCTATGGGGAAACAAGAGAAGCAGAATAGCTCTAAAAAAACTACAACTACCAAAGGAAATGGGGGGTATCAACCTGCCAAACATCAGGAACTATAACATAGCAAGCATAATGAGACATGTAGGAGACTGGATAAATGATACCAATCACTACTCCTCCCTAGAAATAGAAAAGGAGTTCTCTCCAGAGACCTCCCTGAAAGAGCTATTACATACTAAATGGGGAGATATCCCAGTGACACAAAGAAACAACATACTAATCAAAGATACTATAGTAACATGGAAAACGGTCAGGAAAAAGTTTAAATTGTCACATACAATCTCAAGATATCTACCAATTCAAGACAACCCCAAATTTATACCAGGGCATACCCAAACATCATTCCAGATTTGGAAACAAAAAGGGATTACTTGCCTAAAAGACGTGATTAACACAGACAAACAGGAATATATGACATTCCAGGAGCTCGCACAAAAATGGGACATCCCCCAAAACCTAATACATGCTTTTCATATACACAGTTAATCAGTTTCTGCAAAAAGCTGACAAATCACAAAACCACAGTACTAAATAACAATAGAATAGACGACTATTTTAAAGCAAAAGAGCAGGACAAAAGTAAATTGTCAGAGCTATACAGCATTATCAGAGATCAAGACATAGAGAGCACACACGCCAACACACTCAAGGCATGGAAAAAAGATTTCCCAGAAATACAAAACATGGAACAGCTAATACAGGGCATACACAGGGTGCACAAGATTATACCGTCAGAGACATGGAGAGAAATGCAATACAAAATAACACATAGAGCATACATAGCATTTAAACGACAGATAAAGACCAGGACAGAGGACACCACGTTTTGCCCAAAATGCAAGACACCAAAGGCGGACCTTAAACACTGCCTCTGGACATGCATACATATATCTAGATATTGGGACCAAGTGCTAGACTATATGAAAACAAAATTAAAAGTCTCATGGCCAAAGGACCCAATACCTATTATATTTGCAAATATAGAGAACTGGACGGAGGGCAAACAAATCAGCAGAGCAGTAACCAGACCCACAGAGATTATACTACTAGCGGCAAGAAAGACCATTATGATAAACTGGATACAAACACAACAGCCCTCAATGGAACAACTACAAGACACATTATACAAACTAATGACAATAGACAAACTGGAGACGTCCACAGACAGAAACAGAACAACGAAAGAGTTCCGCCAGAGATGGGACTGGTTCCTCGAGGAAAGAGACTCGCAGACAGGGGACAGTCTAGTTCAGGGTAAAGACTGGAGACAGAGGACGGAAAGGGGTGAACAAGACTAACACGACAAGTTAGGTTAGAATACAAGGTTAAAGTTTAAGGTTAATTAGATAGGAATCGAGCTGGAGTAAAACGTATACAAAAAGTGTAATACAAATATGTAATGAGGGAAACAGACCCGGAGAAAACACAATCGCTCGCACTCAGAGCAAAAAAATGAATCCAAGCTTGAATTCAGAGTTAAGAAAAATGTATGATCAATATATGAAAAATATGTAAACAATATATGTGAACAATGTGCGACACAATGTACATGTAACAGCACAAACTTTTTTCAAGTTGTTCGCCTGTATACTGAAAATGTACCCAATAAAAAAATATTTGTGATAAAAGCATTGTTTCATACTTTATGATGTTATTTTAGCATCTTTCTGCTTATTTTGAGCTTTTATCGTAATTTTTTTAATTTTCTAAATCCAAAACCAAACAAATTGAGCTTTGGCAAAACCGAACCCAAAACACTGATTTTTTTTTTTTTTAGAAGAAATAACTCAATCAAAACACTAGTGAAAGTGCCCACTTTTAGTTTATTTACTATGCTCTGACACACCACACTTTTTTTTTTTTTAACTTTCTTTTATTGGTTTTTCAAAAGTATTGCATACAAGTATCACATTGGTACCATAAAGTATACTGTGGGACAGACAACACCTATACGAACATGGGAAGGGGTAGACGGGAGAGAATTGGGGTAGGAGGAAGGGAGGGAATGACAGGGGGGGTGGGAGGGTAGGGTAGAGGAGGTAACTCCATTAGTGTTCTTCTCTGGTCCTAGACCGCCACTTCGGGCTCAGATCTATCTGTGTCCATGCGGCACCTGGCATAGAGGTAGGGGGGAGCGCTCATTCTCCCTCGGTCGTCCCGAGGCTCAGTGTTAGTGTCGTCCCTTTATTGTTCCTCCCTCATTTTCTGTCCGCCATTGGAGGAGAACCCACCTGATTTTATTAAAGCCAGATGGAGACATTGCTCACCCCTGGGATATCAGTCTGAGCCAACCAGAGCAACCAGACTTTTTGGAAATTTGGGCCAGTTTCGTTGACCAAACTTGTCAACTTTTCCATCTGGCAAGCAAACCAAATTCTGTTCCGAATTTTATCTATTGATGGAATTGCATTCTGATTCCACAGTGCTGCGGTGTCGCACCTCATCGCCGTAGCAAAATGTGCAATTAATTTGTTTCCGGATCTAGACACCTCATTCGTGGGCTTACCTAACAGGAACACCCACGGGTCTAGTTGAATTTTGAGGCCCAAAAAGATCCTCTGTAGCCAATCTCTGATTTGCGTCCAGACGGGTATGAGTCGTGGACAAGACCACAGCATGTGTACCAGGTCCCCTTGTTCCCCACACTGCCTGGGGCAGAGCGGGGAAGCTCCCGGCGTGAATTTTGCCAATCTAACTGGGGTGAGATACCACCTCATTAATACCTTATATGAGTTCTCCCTCAATGTCGTACAAATCGAGCTACTGGCCGTAGCTTTAAAGATCGCTGTCGAGTCTTCGTCTTCTAACGGTCCTGTCAGGTCTGTCTCCCATTGTGTCATGAACCTGGTTTTATGTGAGCTGTCAATGTCCGCCCTAACCACTTCCCTGTATAGAGCAGAGATGAGTCCCCGTGTGTCGGTTCCCCGATCACAGAGCTTCTCAAAATTAGTTAGCGGTGGTCTATTTAGGTGTTTGGTATAAAATGCCCGGACCTGGAGGTATCTAAGGAATTCTGTGTTGGGGAGGTCCATTTCTGACTGTAATAGCTCAAATGGTTTGATCGTGTCTCGCCCCTCCAGGTCCTTTAGCCTTCTAAGCCCCAAGTTTTGCCAACGTGTGAAGTTCTTACCAACTAGCCCTGGAGCAAAGTCTGGATTTCCATATAGGGGAGTCATTAGAGTATGTTTTGAGGTTAATGAGTGATTATTTTTAGCCGCTTCCCAGACCGATAGGGAGTTAAGCACCGAGGTCAGCGTATCCTTTAAGTCTTTTAATCTAGAATTAGGGTACCAAATTAGATCCTTGAGCTCTAGCGGGGCGCACACCTCCCTCTCCAGTGCCACCCATCACCTCAGCTCCGGATCACCATGCCACTGCGTAATTTGGCATAATTGTGCCGCCTTATAATATGCCATCAAGCTCGGTACTGCCAGACCCCCAGTTTCCCTAGGTCTTTGCATAATTGACATTTTTACCCGCGGTGTTTTGTTTTTCCAAATGAATTTCGTTACTACATTCTGCATTTCTTTGATCTCCGATCGCACCACGGGTATCGGAAGAGTTTGGAACAGATACAGTAGCCGAGGGAGAAGGTTCATTTTCACACAATAGATTCTGCCAATCCAGGATATTCCGTTAGGAGACCATTCCTTGAGTTCTTTTGAAAGGGCTCTTAGCAGTCTTGGGTAGTTCGCCTGATATAGAGTGGAGCTATGTTTGGTACGATATATCCCTAAATATTTTATAGCTTTAAGCTGCCATTTAAACTGAAAATTAATTTCTATTAATTTCTCTGTTTCTTTTGGGATATTTAGATTCAGCGCCTCCAATTTAGATTGATTTATCTTAAAACCGGAGATTCTGTTAAATTTTCCCAGTAGAGCAAACAGATTGGGTAGCGAGGTAAGCGGCTTTGTCAATGACAAGATGATATCGTCCGCGTATAGAGCGACTTTATGCTCTTGGGAGTGGATTTGAACTCCCGATATGTCAGGGTTGCGACGTATGTGTGCCGCTAACGGTTCCACGCATAAGGCGAACAACAAGGGCGAGAGTGGGCAGCCCTGTCTGGTCCCGCTTTTGATTTTAAACAACTCTGACGGGAAGCCCTGGTGAACCACTTTGGCGGTCGGTGTTGTGTATAATGCTTTTATTGCCCCCAGAATTTTGCCCCCAAACCCGAATGCTCCAAGCGTGGACTCCATATATGGCCAGTCAATCCTGTTGAAGGCTTTTTCCGCGTCTAAGCTTAATACTATTCCTCGTATCCCGTAGGCATTAATGAAATTAATGCCATCTATTATCCTTCTAGTATTGTCGGCCGCTTGTCTGTCTCTAATAAAGCCAACCTGGTCCGGGTGGATAAGCCTCGGCAGGATCACATTCAATCTATTGACCAGTAATTTGAAGTATATTTTAACGTCCGAATTGATTAAGGATATTGGCCTATAACTTTGACAATTTGTAGGATCTTTGTCCTTCTTATGGATTATGGATATCGACGCCTGGAGCATCTGGTCTGAGAAGGGTTCCCCCGCCAAGACTCTGTTGAATAACTTGAGCATGTGCGGTGCTAGAATCCCGATAAATTTTTTGTAATACAAATTAGGCTCTTGACAACCTCTATCAGTTCCTCCAGAGTGAAATCAGTCTGGATTGCCTCGCGCTCCAGTCTGTTCAGCCTTGGTAGGGCTGCTTCCCTTAAAAAGGTCTGTAGTAGTTTGTTTGTTTTTGGGTTCTGTGCCACCTTCTCCCCATTGTATAGCTGTTCATAATAAAGTCTAAACTCTTCCACTATGCGTTTGGGGTTGGAGGACATTTCCCCCGAATTGGTCCTGATTGCCTGTATATTATAACTTGGTTGCCTATTGCGAATCCTGTTAGCTAGCATAGTGTCCGGCTTGTTGGCTTTCTCAAAGAATTTCCTCTTGGTCCAGCTCAAGTCTCTCTCGGCCTGGGATGTGAGGAGGAGGTTAAGCTCTATCCTTACATCCTTCAGCTCCTTTAGAATGTCCCCTCTACCTGATCGGCTATGAAGTGTAGAGAGCTCATGTAACCTCTTATATAGTTGTGTCAATTTTGTTTCCCTCTGCTTTTTTCTTCTCGCCGCTAGACTAATCAGTATTCCACGCATTGTGGCCTTGTGAGCCTCCCACAGTGTGATGTGAGATTCCACTGTGCCCGTGTTTGTTATGAAAAATTGCCTAATCTCGTCTTTGACTGTCTGTGCCAGTTCCGGGATCTTAATCAGGGACTCGTTCAATTTCCAGTTTGCTCCCGGGCTAACCGGCCTAATTTGAGTGCATCTTAGCTCAATTGATGCATGGTCCGACCATGAAATGTCATGAATTAGGGTGTCGGAGATTTGTGGGACCATTCTGCTCGACACAAAGAAGTGGTCTAGTCTGCTATAACTGTCGTGTGGGTGTGAGTAGAATGTATAGGTACGCTCACCCGGGTGCTGTTCCCGCCATATGTCCACCAGACATCCTCGTCTTAGCCCATCTAATAGTGCTGTAGCTCCTGTTTGTCTCTCCTTCTCCTATCTCGGAGATCTGTCTATATGGGGGTCCAGGACCTTATTAAAGTCTCCCGCTATTATTATATTTCCGGCTGCCCAGCGCTGAAGCTTAAGAAAGAACTCTGCAAAGAACTGGGGATCTTTTTCACATGGGGCATAGACGCATGCCATGGTTACTCTGCATTGCTGCAATAGACCCACCAGTATAATATATCTACCTTCTAGATCACGTTTTATTTTTTCTACCTCAAACGGGACTCTGTTGTGGAGTAGTATAGCAACCCCTTTTTTCTTTTCTTTGGCTGAGGCGAGATAAAACCTCCTAAAATTTTTGTCTATGAACCCTGGGTTTTTGTTGGAGCTATAATGCGTCTCTTGAAGGAAGAGAACGTCTGTTTTTCTACGTTTGAATTCTGCAAAGGCGATTCTACGTTTCTGAGGGGAATTGAATCCCTTAACATTTTGTGATATGAACGTCAGTGCCATGTGTGTATATATAGTGAGTCTTTGTGAGTGTAGTGCGTTCGCATCCTACCCGTGCCTTGGGTTCTCTGCAGGTGCCAGTAGTGGTTTTGATGGTCTCGTGATGCCGTGGTACCTCCTCTTGGGAAACCTGAGGGAGGGGAAGGAAAACACATAGGGGAGTGACAGGGAACATATAGCCTTGTGACATGTTCAAGGAAAACCATCTTGGTCCTAACTGACCTATGGTTTAATGCCTGGGAATACCGCCCATGCTCTGGGTTCTCCCTCCCTTCTGTCCAGGCTTGTGGGGTATATTCCAGCCCACGAATTCCCAGGTCTTTGACTGGACTGTGGCTTAAGGCCGCAGCCCAGCCCCAAGGGCGCATGCCAACAGGCGGGGACGAGGGTAATCACCTGCCCCCCCGCCGGCAGAGCAGACGTTATATTTTCATAACTGTTGATGAGAACAATTTCCTAACACTCAACTATATTTTGTACAAAAAGTACTATAACTTCATTTATTACTAACCTCTATCAACTAAAATCTAAAACTGGCTACCCTAACTTCAATAGCTAAATTAACTGAGCCCCTCTCCCCAGCGGGGGAATTCGCGCACCCCCCCGGGGAGCCCCCCCACCACATTACGGGTCTTCCGATCCCTGTCCCGTCCCCCCAGTCCCAGCCCGGTCTCTCTCCTGAGCTGCAGGCGCTGCCTCTGGCGTCACTTCCTGTCTGACGGGACTCTGTGAGGGACCGCCCCCTGACGTCATCAGGGTCGAGAGCGCATATCCGCCTGTGAGCAGCCGAGGAAGCAGGCGTGTCCTGAGGGCGGAGCCGACTGGAGCTCCTCGATTTCATGCCCAAACAGCGTCCGCATTCTTTTTCAGCACGTCTTCTCCAGCTTGTCCTGCGGATCGTGCCAGGAAGCCATTTTTTTGAGTGATGAAATTCTTCGTTTTCAGCCGTCACTTTGTCTTCCACTGGAGCTTAACCGTCCGGGCTCGGACCACAGGGAGGGGGAGGAGGGGGGGCCTCAGGGGCACTCCAACACAGGGCAGCACTCAATAAGGGGAACAGTCTCAACATTCTTTGCAAAAGAAGCAACAATAACAGCCAGTACTGGGTGAACTAGGAAGCGAGTTATTCGGTCCTCAGGCAGGTCTCGAGGGTCCTGGCTTGTCTTTGTGTTGCACGGCCGGTGAGCCCACTCTTTCCCATTCTGTCTGCCGGGGCGGGCGCCCCACAGGGGTTTCAGATCGCTGTAGTGTATTGGGTATGCCCAGCTTTTTCAAGAACTCCGGACCATCCGCCAGGTGTCTAAGTATGTGAGACCGGCCATTTTGCACCACTATCAGCACGAAGGGGAAGGCCCACCTATACCTTATGTCCTTGTCCCGCAATATTCTGGTAACAGGTTGGAGGGCCTGTCGTCTTGTCAGCGTGATCGGGGAAATGTCCTGGTATATGACCATCTCGATTCCCTCAAATGTCACCGTTGGGGTAGCCCTGGTAATTTTGCAGATCTCTGCTTTGGTGGTGAAGTGGTGCAGGCGCAGAATTACGTCTCTGGGTGGGTTGTTCGGCAGTGGACGGGCCCTTAATGCGCGGTGGCACCGGTCCATGACCAGCTCTGCCTCCGTCTTCCCCGGCATAATGGAAGTCATCCATCTGCTTAGCATCACTTCGGGGTCTTGAACCTCCTCAGGGATCATCCGGACCCTTAGATTATTCCTTCTGTCACGATTTTCACTGTCCTCGTGGCGTTCCTCTAGCTCTGCCACCTTCCGCTTGAGAGTGGTAACCCTGGTGTCTGTCTCTTTCTGGCACTTGGTAGTCTCCTCCATTTTCTCCTCCAGATCATTTGTGCGGGTCCCAATGCTAAGAATGTCTCTCCGCAGGTGCTCTACTTCCCCCCGAAAAAATGTTTTGAGGTCAGAGAGGAGCTGTGCTATCTCTCTCTTCAGCGCGCCTGTCGGCTCCTCCATTGCCATCTCTAGCTCCGGTGCGGAGTCTGAGTCTGACGCCGCCATGCTGTCCGTTTCCCTGGTCTTTTTTGCCCCCACGAAGTAGGTGCGTACATCCACCTTCTGCTTCGACTTTTTTCGGGTCGCCGCCATTCTCTTTGGTGCTGTATGTTTAGTTATTGTGGGTGCCGTATCTTTTTTGTGTGTGTGTTGAGTTTTGGTATTATTTTTTATTTATTTTCTGCCAGCGGGTAGCGGAGCACTTAGTTCAAGCCGCCATTTCCGGTCCCGTCGCGCATGCGCCCCCCGATACACCACATTTTAATGAATAAGAGTTAATGATTGTTAACAAACGTTCAACGATTTTGGATCTTAGTTACCCTTTAGACTTTGTTGCAGTATCACTCATGAAAGGCAGATTTTATTCTGTAAATATATAATGTTTGGGGCTCAAACCACCAAATCTCAGTCATTTGACTCCTATTCTGTACCTCAACATCTGTGAGCTGTAAAACAGCACTCTGCTGTTATTACTTTAATTTAAAAAAATAGGAAGTCCCATAGTTAATAACTCCACAAGCCTCAAAACTAACTCTAGGCAAGACAATGATCCAGGCTGGTCTTTCATAAAATATAACTTTTAAATAACAAAGTTGATACAGACCATAAAATCAGACTACAAAACTAGGCCTAGATCAATGTCAAGAACACAGTGAGAGTCCCCACTTCAGCTACAATATGGTATAATAAGTTGTTAAGGGAAAGGGTGCTGATGGGTGAGGTAAATATGATAATCTAAGAGAAAAAGAACCCAACAGATAGCACTCACATTCCCGTTCTGAATGATTATTGTCAATATTAAAACTTAAACTTTAATGGTCATAAATGTTAAAATAGAGGTGGTTAAAATGGACATATAGTGGACGCACGCTACTGATCCTAAGTCGGGTGTAGTGAGGCACCCTGGATCGATAGTTGAAAAAATTAATTGAGATTAATTGGATTAATTAACACTAACAGGATATCTTGTACAATGATCCCTTTAGTAAAGAATGCAGAAGGGCATGGATAAAGTATGTTGTATATTCAAATATTGAATACCCAATATACATCTAAACAAGTGAATTGTTAGTAGGGCATAGCACACATATACACATGTTGCAGACGGTTAATTAGTTGTACAATAGATAGAGTTGTTGATCAGCTTCACACCGGGATTACTCTATATGCACCAAGCCTCTGGCTTATTACCTACTATTGAGTTGTGGACTTCCTTAGCTTTAGGCAGTGTAACTTTCAATGCCTTCCAAGCATATACATTAGCATAACCATATATGTGTGCTATGCCCTACTAACAATTCACTTGTTTAGATGTATATTGGGTATACCCCGTTATGGGGTGCCGGTATCCCCCTGCAGGATTTAAATCCCCCGGTCGCGTGACGCGGGAGCTTTAAAAGCACAGGGGATACCGGTACCCCATAACGGGGCCTGTATCTCATGAAGTAGGGGGTTCCCGAGGCTGAAACCGATGCGGTTCAGCTCAGGAGACCACCTGCTCATGTACACTATGATCAATATCAATATTCTTAATGCACGATTGTCTGTAAGAGCTGTGCATGGAGACACAGCATCTCCATGCAGCTCTTACAGGCTGCTTTTTTTCCTTCAGCTATCTCGCTTTAGATTTTTAAGCACGATAGCAGGGGGAAAATAAAACAGCTTGCGCGATCGGGCATATTTTTGCCCGCACCTAACCAAAGGCGCTTCACTTCTTAGTGAATCCCGCGCCTGGCTTCATTTTTTATTGTGGTATTACAAATTTTCCAATCGGGCGCAAAAGCTCAGTGCTTAGTGAATAGCCCCCAAAAGGTTAAAGTGTTCCTGTCCCATGCGCCCTACTGGCAACTTCTTTGTCTGGCCAAATAGCAGGGTATTCCACGGACTCGAAACTGCTGATGAACTTGTCACCCACAAACCACTGTGGATTTTCTGTGTGGAATGTTTTTCTTCTTCTAAGCATGGGGTCACACAGTGTGTTAAACTCCGGTTGGCACACGACGTAAACACATTACCACATAAAGTTTCAAAAATAAGATTAAAAAAGATCAGCTGTAGAAAGTCAGCTAGTCACCAAAGACATGATTATTGATCATAGGGATAAATGTGATTTATTGATAAACATTTTAGTCCCCATCAGAGTCTTGAGAAAGGGTTCAAATGGGATTGAAACATATGTTGTCAGGTGTATGTAATGCCGGAACTGAGTACTGGTGCGTTTCTTCTCCACTCGAGACATGACCTATACAATATGTATAGTGTCATATGATTGTACGGTATTTATGTCTTTATTTATATAGCGCCATTAATGTACATAGCGCTTCACAGTAGTAATAAACGTGACAGTCATATAAATTACAAATAACAGATCATGGGAATAAGTGCTTCAGACATAAAAGTAACATTTAGGAAGAGGAGTCCCTGCTCCGAAGAGCTTACAGTCTAATTGGTATGTAGGAAGAACGTACAGAGACAGGAGGGAATTCTGGTAAGTGCGTCTGCAGTTGGCCAAGATTTATGTCTCATGTGTATAGTATTAGCCACGGTGCTACTCGTATGCTTCTTTAAGCAAGTGTGTTTTAAGGTGGGTCTTAAAGGTGGATAGAGAGGGGGCTAGTCGGGTACTGAGGAGAAGGGCATTCCAGAGGTGTGGGGCAGTCAGTGAGAAAGGTTTAAGGCGGGAGGGGGCTTTAGATACAAAGGGGTTAGAGAGAAACCATCCTTGAGCAGAACGCAAGAGTCGGGATGGTGCATAGCGAGAAATTAGGGCTGAGATGTAAGGAGGGGCAGAAGAGTGTAAAGCTTTAAAAGTGAGGAGGAGAATTGAGTGCGAGATGCAGGATTTGATCGGAAGCTAGGAGAGTGATTTCAGCAAGGGAGACGCTGAGACAGATTTAGGAAAGAGTACAGTGATTCTGGCAGCAGCGTTAAGGATAGATTGTAGGGGAGACAGGTGAGAGGCAGGAAAGGCCGGACAGCAGGAGGTTACAGTAATCGAGAAGGGAGAGAATGAGGGCCTGAGTCAGAGTTTTAGCAGTCGAGCAACAGAGGAAAGCGCGTATCTTTGTAATATTGCGGAGGGAAAAAGCGACAGGTTTTAGAAACGTTTTGAATGTGAGAGGAGAATGTGAGAGAGGAGTCGAGTGTGACCCCTAGGCAGTGTGCTTGTTCTACTGGGTGAATGATAGAACTTCCAACAGTAATGTGGAAGGAGGTGATAGGGCCGGTTTGGGAGGAAATATGAGGTCAGCCTAATGCAGTCACTGTTTAAGCATCGCTTTAGCAGAAGGGCTTTCCTGGAATCCAGGTGTGATTCTTTTCCTTGTTGTTGTGTATGTCACCTGTGGAAATCACAAGTATGAAAAACCCATGACGTAATTGCATGAAAAAACTAAATTGTAAGCACAGAAAATATATTGTTAGATGAAAAAGTTAAAATTTAACAGCCAACAAGGACAAATTGTTTCAACTAGTCTTTCATTTTCTCTATTTGCTCCAATACCACTGAACAACTAGTGCAAACGACCGAATGTATCAAATCCAGTAAATCCCATTGATTTTTTCACAGAATTATAGATACCATGTGCTGTTTATTTGTACTCTTTTGCGCCTGGGAGATTTTCAAAGCCAGAAGACAATGGCCATGTCATTACAGTGTGATTTAGAACCCCTTGCGAGGGAAGGTGGTGTCACAACATATTGATTAGGGGGCATTGCCAGTTCTAGTTTCCAGTAAGGACATTTGTTTATAGGAAAAGCTAACTTTCAGTCGTCTGTTCAATGTGCTGCAAAGCCAGGTAACACACAACAACGTGTCAACTTCCATTCGTGTGTAGCACCTTGCTAAAGTTTTGAATCTCTGCAGTCAATCCGTGTCTCTGCAGGCAGTGTCGGGGTTAATCCTCACAGGCCCAGGATTCACAAAGTTGTTACTATTATGTTGCCTTTTAAAGGTCAGTGTATGGCACTGATTGGTTTCCAGAAACTGCTAGAAGGGTCACATGATATGGTGTGATCCTTGTGCAACATATATACTGTATCTATTTTAATCTGCCCAGTAACTGGGGTGGGGTTCTACACCAACCTAGGTTATAAAAGGGGCAGGCATATGTGGTTACCCCTCAGACCCCAGGGAGGATCCCAATACCATCAGGGATTCCAGGAGGGGATCTCACATGTAAATAGTTAAAGGTAGTAAGTCCTTTTAATGTTTTATGTCCGGTAAGTACTGTACCCTTATAGATATGTTTCCCTAGAATAAAGGAATCTGGTAGTACAGGCTCGTATAAGGGGAGGCCTGTGTTCAGCAGAATAAAGGCTTAGTGTGCCTACCTACAGTGTGGTTTACTTACACCCCACCTAACAAACTGAGAAGACACAGTTTTGTGGAAGTAAGCAATTGGTCACAGCATTATTGTTTTAACAATACTTGAAAATAACTGTCAGCCATAATCCTAGTCCTTTGTCATCCCTATTTTCGGTATCTTCCGGCGAGAGCCTTCTCCAACCACCCTAATCTACCTTCAACCGGGAGACACACTATCGACCGCCACTGGGAGAATACTCTCAACCGCCACATCATCCGCTCTCCTGAGGTTCTCCTTATCAGGGAGGCCTGGGCCTACCCGCCTTGGACAGAGCCCAGCTTCCTAAGATTGGTGCAAGGGGTACAGCGCCTGACCGCCTGTGTCGGTGCCTCCAGCCCGCACCATCTTTTCAGGGGGACCGCTATCTGGGGCCCATCCACATCGGGTGGAGCCCCATTTCGGGTATTTACGGTGTCCCTACGATGACTGGCCTGACAGTTCCGCCAAAGCTGTGACAATGGATCTGATAACAGATTCATAATGAATGAAATAATGAGATCAAACCTGGCCCTACTACCTCCTTCCACATTACTGTTGGAACTACGATCATTCACCCAGTAGCCCAAGCACGCTGCCTTGGGGTCACACTCGATTCCTCTCTCACATTCGCCCCTCACATTCAAAACATTTTATTAAAACCTGTCGATTTTCCTCCGCAATATAACAAAGATACGCCCCTTCCTCTGTTGCTCGACTGCTAAAACTCTGACTCAGGCCCTCATTCTCTCCCGTCTCGATTACTGTAACCTCCTGCTGTCCGTCCTTCTTGCCTCTCACCTGTCTCCCCTACAATCTATCCTAAACGCTGCTGCCAGAATCACTCTACTCTTTTCTAGATCTGTCTCAGCATCTCCCCTCATGAAATCCCTCTCCTGGCTTCCGATCAAATCCCGCATCTCACACTCCATTCTTCTCCTCACTTTTAAAGCTTTACACTCTTCTGCCCCTCCTTACATCTCAGCCCTAATTTCTCGTTATGCACCATCCAGACTCTTGCGTTCTTCTCAAGGATGTCTTCTTTCTACCCCCTTTGTATCTAAAGCCCTCTCCCGCCTTAAACCTTTTTCACTGACTGCCCCACACCTCTGCAATGCCCTTCCCCTCAGTACCCGACTAGCACCCTCTCTATCCACCTTTAAGACCCAACTTAAGACACACTTGCTTAAAGAAGCATATGAATAGCATTGTGGATATTCTGAACACATGATACATAAAGCTTGGCCCCCTGCAGACGCACTTACCAGAAGTCCCTCCTACTGTCTCTGTACGTTCTCCCTATCAACCAATTAGACTGTAAGCTCCTCGGGGCAGGGACTCCTCTTCCTTAATGTTACTTTTATGTCTAAAGCACTTATTCCCATGATCTGTTATTTATATTATCTGTTATTTATTTGATTACCACGTGTATTACTACTGTGAAGCGCTATGTACATTAATGGCGCTATATAAATAAAGACATACAATACAATAAGATATGGTTAGACATAACACAACAACATTACATTCTCAATGGAAAGGGTGGGTGGGAAAAACGAAATCAATGAGCAGCTAACGCAAGTGCAGGGTTTAAATAGCCCGCGTGAGTACCCCACCTCCCTCGTTGGTGCGAACGCGAATATTACAACCCTCGTGGTGAGAGGGAGGGGGGGAGGAGAGCCAGCTCGCACCCCCGGAGGCACAACAGCCCTTATGTATGCGACAGCCTATTCAAGGCCTCTGCTTTTCTTAATACTCTGACAAGAAATGTATTTGAAGGAACCTCCACTACTACAGCAAGTAGTCTCCATTTGCTGGACTAGGAAGAGACCTGGGCGGGCTGCAGGTGATTTCTAGATTAATGGATCTGGATTTGCAACCAGGTAGGGAAAACAGTTTTAAAAGGGTGATGAGCCACTACTATTCTCTTGGTGAGAGGTATTAACAAGTACTAATTTCTGCATGCTGAAAAACTGTCCTGTTGTAACCTAAAGAACTGTGCCTCTTTATGAATGCTGTGATGCATATGAAGAAGATCTTCTGTTAATAAATGTTCAAAATCTCCTGGCGCCCTGTCCTATTATTTTTACTCCTCATCGCGTGCCAGCGCGGATCCTCAACCTTGAGACGAACCAGGTAACCACTGAGTACCCACATATACCTTTTAAACAGCACTCCTGTTTTAAGGAGACAGCAGAAAAGACATTAGGACTGTTATATTCCTATTTTTTACTGTACACCCTATCCCTCATGCTAGGGGGGATATGGGTATTACACGTATTAATGAAAGTTGATGTATCTTAACTATAATTTGCCATGCTTTTTATCATATTGAGGCCCAGATTCACAAAAGGGTGCTAAAGCTTTAGCATACCTTTACTACCCATTCATATGCATAGCAGCTGAGGTGTGTTAAAGCTCATCAGCCTTTTGAGGATTTGTGCCTGTGTAGGGAGACAGTGTGTGCCATAAACTGACTCAATATATGGTGCAGCATGACATCCACAATGTGCCAGTGGGAGCAGACATTGCTCGTGAGAAGGGGTAAGGCTATCGAGCTATTTCAAATAGAATAATGGAAAAACACTGCTCACCTTAATGATCAAATGTGAGTGTAAAAAGCGGTGCATGGAACTATAGACAAATGGAATAGTGTGTGGTCAGAGATGACCAGCAGAAAAGCGTTCCCATAGGTATTGCACTCAACTAAATAAATAACTCTGAGTAATGATATATATACATAAATCAAATATAATCAAACCATATGGGTTGGGGGAGGTAAAATCCAAAACAAAAAATTATTTAATAATAATAAATCCTTGATATATACACACTATACAATGAACACTTAATATCTAGATGATTGAAATAAAATCTCTTGGGGAGTGAAAACGGAGGGGATCGGCAGAAGGTGGGGTAATTAGGTAAATTGTCTGGGGGGTATATACAGCATTGGCACAAAGGTGCCTAGTTGAAATAGCACTACTAATAGACTCTATGCTATTGGTCTATATCGTTACACCTGGCGCTTGGGTGACTAAAATTAGTCAAAATACCGATGAGTCTCTGTGTCCCAGAGACTCACACTTGAGCGTCAAAGTCTTAGTAAATGAACAGCTTAATATCCCTCATAGGTAAACTCCTCATAATCAAGGGATATAGCTCTGTTAAGTTTGCTGTATTAAAGTATTGCGCTGTATATCACACATATCCGGATCGCAGCATCTACGACACCATGAATGCCGCAACCTCCGTCTCACGCTCCACAACACAAACAAGCGGCTGACGTCATCAATCGGAGCGTCGCCGAACACCCGACGATCGTTTCACGCCTTGTGGCGCTTCTTCTGGGGGGGAGGAGTGTAGCATGTCTCCTCTATGGCATGAATATATACCTCCTGGGGGCGGTACAGTGGGCGTTTCTAATGTACGCCTACACACATGATTGGCTCGTCCGCCTCCGTTCAATTTAATTGTGTGGCTAGTGGTAAGTTAGCCACATCTGATGATCAGTGATGCATATAGGAGTAAAAAGGTTCAAATAGATCCCTGTGTGAGTGACATGTTAGGTACTGGTATATAAAACGCTGACAGTTTATACCCTCATGAATCTCACAAACTGGTTGGATATATTTGTGAGTCGTGTAGGAGTGTTAACTGGCTAGTTAGACCGCCCAAAAAGGTCAATGCGGTCTTGCTACTCTTTAAATATCTTTAAACTGATTGTATAGTGAATGATAAATAATGGGTATCCTAGATGTTGAATAGGTGGAGGATACACATATTAGAGGTAAGTATTGCAGCTATGATGTCTCTGATGAATGTTATCGTACTTGTCCTGACTGGTGATTACCACATTGTCACACCCACAGTGGTGTAAGTAATGTGGGTGCGCACAGATGATGCCTAGATATCATGCATGTTGTTAATGCATGTTGGAAGGACCACTGTCTCTTTAAACCGCCCTGGTGTATCAATACGGACATGTAGAAGGCACTGGCCCTAAGAGATATATATCAGGTGGTTGATGGTTACAATGCGTACGTAGCAGGTAAGTATATGATAGCTACACATGGTCATAGATGGTAAGTATGTTACAGAGTGGATGGCAGTAGATATGCAATACAGTATATCATCCGCCCAAAAAGGGTCAGATATGGGAGTTGTCAGATACCTTTGTTTAGGTCATGTTTAAATAAAGGGTGAATATATAAACCCCTCATTAAGGCCTGTTGGGCTGAGAGTGTTTAGTGTATATATCCATTTACTCTCCTTTTGCAGGAGTAGCCTGTTCCAGTCCCCCTTGCGTGGTCCTAGGGGTACTAGTTCTATACCTGCAAAATGTAAGCTGGTAACTATACCGTCATGGACCCCATTCATGTGTCTAGACAAAGGTGTATCTTGTTTGTTGCGTATAGATCCCAGGTGTTCCAGAATTCTGACTTTTAGTGGGCGGAATGTTTTTCCTACATACATTTTATTGCATTTACAGGTGATGATATATATGACTCCCTTGCTGTTGCAGTTTATGAAGTCAGTGATTTTGAATGTTTTTGTTTGTGCACAGTCTGTGAATGATTTCCTAGGTGGCATATGTATGCATGCTTTGCATTTTCCACAGGGAAATGACCCCTGTGGTTTGTGATCTAACCAGGTTCTATTAGGTGTTGGTTGGAAGTGACTCCGTACCACCCTATCTTTGAGGTTGCGTGATCGCCTGCTTGTGAGTGTTGGTGATGGGTTTAACACTTCCCGCAGGTCCTCATCCTCAGTAAGTAGGTGCCAGTGTTTGGTGAAGATACGTCTAAGGTCATGCCACTGGGTGTTGAAAGTGCCAATAAAACGTATTACTTCTCTGGTGTCTGTGTTTTTGCTTTTGGTCAGAAGCGTATCCCTGTGTGTATGTTTGGCTCTCTTGAGTGCTTTCTGGACTGCATTCTTGCTATACCCCCTATCGTAGAATCTTTGGCTCATTTCGCGCGCCTTGCTCGCAAATTCTGCCACAGTAGAGCAGTTGCGCCGAAGGCGGAGAAATTGTCCCGTGGGTATATTTTTGACCAAATGAGTGGGGTGGTGGCTATCAGCCCGCAGAATGCTATTAGTAGCTGTGGGTTTTCTAAATAGTGTAGTTTGTAGATACCCATCAGTGTCCTTATAGATAGTTACGTCCAGAAAGTCTAGGGTAGTTTTGTTCGTTTGCATAGTCAGTTTCAAATTGAATTGGTTAGTATTCAATTTTGCCACGAATTCCTCTAAGAGAGTTAGTGAGCCCTTCCACAGCATGAGGATATCATCAATGTAGCGGACCCACATGATGATGTTGTCCGCATACATCTCCAGGTCACAGCCGAAAACCACTGTCTCCTCCCACCAGCCTAGGTATAGATTGGCATAGGTGGGGGCACATGTGGTTCCCATGGCCGTGCCCTGGATTTGATGATAGTACTTCCCGTTAAATATAAAGAAGTTGCTAGAGAGTACAAATTCTAAAAGTTTGATAACGAAGATGTTGTGTGTTTTTGGCTTCCATATCTCTGGATCTCAGAGAGAAGCTAACTGCCCCTAGGCCAGATGTGTGTGGGATACTAGTGTATAAATTCACTACATCAAGGCCCAGTAACAAAGTATTGTCATCAATATGTACGTTGTTTATTCTCAGCAAAACATCTTTAGTATCTTTCAAATGTGACGGGAGTAGGCTCACTAATGGACGTAAAAATTTGTCCAGGTAAATGCTTGCATTAGAGGTGACATTTCCTATCCCTGACACTATTGGTCTGCCGGGTGGGGGGGATAGCCCTTTGTGCACCTTGGGTAGATGGTAGAATGTGGCTATCCTAGGGTGAGGTATATGAATGAATTCGTATTCGGTCTTGGTAATCACTTTAGTCTCCAAACCTTCTTTAAGGATAGTGGTGAGTCTAGTTTGAAAAGAATCAGTAGGGTCTGCTTCAAGTATCCTGTAACACTTGGGATCTTTCAAGAGGTTAGCACATTCCTGGATATAGTTAGATTTGTCTAGAATAACTATATTTCCCCCTTTGTCAGAGGGTTTAATGACAATGCTTTTATCTGTTTCCAGATCTTTCAAAGCATATATTTCATTGGCGGATATGTTACTGGATTTTCTCATAGTTTGCGTGTGGAGATCTTCAATTTCTCTAGTGATCAGATTGGTAAAGACTTCTATATTGGAGCAAGTCTCCATGGCGGGCATACATTTAGATTTATTTCTTAGGTTAGTGAAAGGGCCTTCCCCAGCTGTTTTTTCACTCTCTCTAAGTAAATCCCCAAGGAGGCGTATGTTCATGCGATCCATATGATCGTATCCTTCCATGGGTGTGTTAAGGTTAAGTCTCTTCTCGCGTCTAGTATGGAATTTGTGAAGTAGTAGTTTGCGCGAGAAAAGATTTAAATCCTTGATACACTCAAATTTGTCCATCTGATTAGTAGGGCAGTATGACAGTCCTTTTGATAGCACCGACATATGTGCAGAAGTTAAGACTTTGTGTGACAGATTAATTATCTGCGAGACCTCCTTTTCCTGGACCCTCTCCCCCTGTATTGGGGTCTGTATCCCCACCTGTCCCTGTCTCTCAGCTGATTTTGATTTGAGCTTAGTGCCCCCTCTCCTTGTTCTCTTCCGTCTCTGATGGGGTATGGGGGGCAAGATGTTCTAAAAAACCAGATTGGGTGGGTGCGTGACTAGAATCTAAGTCTGAGTCGCTATTCTCCCACTCAGTGGAGGACTCCCCTGTATAGGGGTATTTACCAGGTGGTGGGGGGAAAAGGCGAGTTCTTTTTCGGAAAATTTTGCCCTCTTCGAAATCTTTCACATCACGTAAAAACTTTTTTTGTTTTCTTTCAGTTGTATCCGCTTTAATTTTACTTATATTTGTTTTAAGCTTTTTGTCCAATACTTCAAAGTCTGAATGGTCTTTCCAGGTGTGTGCAGTTTCTAATAGTGTTTTAATGTTTGAGTTTGTTTTTTCTAGTTTTTTCTGTTCATATTCCACCAAGAAGGTCATTAGCTTTGCTGAACAATCTAGCAAGATCTTTGACCATCCTTTGTGGAACTCTTCCTCAACAATGAGGTGGGAAGGTGCTATGAAAACACGGAGCCCTCTTGGTACTAATTTTGCAGACAGGTATTTCTCAAGGCTTGTGATTTCCCACCAAGTTTTTGTCTGCGTTACAAACAGTTTATCTAGCTCTGCAAAGTATTTTTTAATATCTGGTAGATCTGTCGTGTCTGCGGGTAGTTTGTTACTAGAGAACACATCTTGGGCTTCCGTGCTCCAAACATTAAAATCTGGTTGGTGAGACAGGATACTTGACATGCTTACTAAGTACCAAATGTCAAACTAACAGTGTTGGTTGTGAGACCAAAAGTCAGGGAAATATCTCCTAGTTATGCAGTCACTAGGGAGCAAAGTGTTCAGGGAAAGGGGATCCAAAAAAATCCCAAAACGACGCAAATAGAATAATGGAAAAACACTGCTCACCTTAATGATCAAATGTGAGTGTAAAAAGCGGTGCACGGAACTATAGACAAATGGAATAGGGTGTGGTCAGAGATGACCAGCAGAAAAGCGTTCCCATAGGTATTGTACTCAACTAAATAAATAACTCTGAGTAATGATATATATACATAAATCAAATATAATCAAACCATATGGGTTGGGGGAGGTAAAATCCAAAACAAAAAATTATTTAATAATAATAAATCCTTGATATATACACACTATACAATGAAAACTTAATATCTAGATGATTGAAATAAAATCTCTTGGGGAGTGAAAACTGAGGGGATCGGCAGAAGGTGGGGTAATTAGGTAAATTGTCTGGGGGTATAGTGTGTATATATCAAGGATTTATTATTATTAAATAATTTTTTGTTTTGGATTTTACCTCCCCCAACCCATATGGTTTGATTATATTTGATTTATGTATATATATCATTACTCAGAGTTATTTATTTAGTTGAGTGCAATACCTATGGGAACGCTTTTCTGCTGGTCATCTCTGACCACACCCTATTCTATCGAGCTATTTCACCAGAGGGAGCAAGACACGGGTTGCAACAACATTAGCTACATATGTGTATAACTGTGCAACCATGTGGCCCGGTATTAAAGGGGTTGCACCCCATATGGCCACCCCTTGACCTCACCAGGGAGGCAAGGGGTTAACTGGACTGCGGTCCAGGAATGTGGCTTATACCTTGTCATGTCAGGAAACTGTATGTTCCCCTGTTTCATTATAATCCTGTATTTTAATGTTTTAAAGTGCATTTCTGTGTATCCAGTTCTGGAGGTCACAGAGAGTTGATATTTGGCCAATATGTGGAGTCACTGTAGGCATTAAAAACGGGCAAATTTCGACCCACTGAGCCCACCAGAATGGAACTTATTAATATGTGTAGATATTAAAGAGTATATGTATGGTATTTTGGATCTGCTCTGAAAAATGCAGACTCCATCTGCTATGCTAAATAGGTCAGGAAGGGCAGCCGGATGATTGAGCCTAAGTACTAATCAACAGACTCTGCCACTCTAATTGTTACCTGAGGGCGGAGAATCATCAAACTGGAGTGGTTTGTAAGTGTTATGTCTTCACCTACAAACAATGTAGGTCCTACCAGATACTTAATTTGGTTGACTGGTCGTCGCCCCTGATTTAATTATGGGGCTACAGAAATAAGATCCTCAGAGTCCCAGTACACATGGGCTAACTAGCTGGGGGACATGGTTTAATCTGTGTCTCCATGTTAGGGATTGGATACAGATAATTGTTCACCAATAGTCTGTATTCAATGTTAAGAATAGGGTTACACAGCTATATAAACTGTGTCAACCCTACAGTTTTTAGTTGTGCTTCTGATTCCACCGGGAATGTCACCGGATTGCTGGAGAATTGCTAGCTGATACTTCTCCATCCCCCAACCCTAAGTAAGTGTTACCTTCTTGCCTGTTAATTGTACTATATTGCTGTGTTCACCTTATTTAAGGAATAAATATATTTTATTATATCTAAGCCTCGTTCAGTTCAACCCAGATATTTGGTGTTTATTATATCTTGTCATAAGTTACCGTGACACCATGTATGTATGTATGTATATATACGCATATGTATATGTTTATTTATATAGCACCATTAATGTACATAGCGCTTCACAGCACTAATACACGTGACAATCATATAAATAACAAATAATACACATAACACATCATGGGAAGAAGCGCTTCAGATATAAAAGTTACATTTAGGAAGAGGAGTCCCTGCTCCGAAGATCTTACAATCTAATTGGTAAGTAGGAAGAATGTACACACAGAGACAGTAGGAAGGTGTTCTGGTAAGTGTGTCTGCGAAGGGCCACGGTCGATGTATGAGCTGTATAGTATCAGCCACAGAGCTATTCATATGCATTGTTAAGGAGGTGTGTTTTAAGATGGGTAGAGATGGTGAATCCGCCCGCACAATGAAAAGGCTGATGCGAGTTGTATTATATGCATAAAAGTTGCATTTGTAATTAATTGACTTTATCTCCAGAAAGATTTGTATTAAATTCAACCTCAGAGCATACATATTGGATGTTAGGAACAGGATTAACAAGTTTAAAAATGTTTGCTGAGAGATGCTAAATAAAGAAAGATGTCAATATGGGACGCAGCTCTACTGTGGCTTTGAAGACTGCATCAGATTGCTACTGCTAATTAAAAGGCATCATTTACGAATGTAATAATTAAAGAAGGCAGCTCATGTTTTCTCTTGATAATTGTTTTTCAAGTTTACCCTGGTTTTGGGAAGACTTGATTTATCGCGGTGATTGTAAATGAAGCAACAAAGTGGCCTAGAACCTTATTTTCATAAGCAATAAAAAACCATGCCCCATACTTGCTATACATTTTTAATTCTAAATAATTATATAATTTATCATTAATAATTATAAATAAACCAAATACGCATTAAAAACACACCCCTTCTTGTTTATTTGCAGTTATACGCGTGCAATTAAAAAGCTGCTGGGGTCTCTGCCCTGGGGAATTTACAATCTCTGTAAAATTAAAAGAACATGATTTATCTCTGCATCAATATATTTACATACTGTAATTGTAGCCCACAAGTCCTTCCTGCATTGTGCAATGTTGCAGATGAAGTAATTTGCAGTCCTAATTTCCCTAGAGATCCTCTTTGATCGGGGCAATATAATTTACTTCCCACAGTGGTTAACAGTGTTGTCATAAACTGTGGTCAGTGTGGCAGATCTATGCTGTTCCATTTCTGGCCGAATGGAAATGCCAGGAGAAGAGGTATAACCTTTTCGCCTGAGTATTTGTGATTCTGGGGATTGAGCAGGGAAATCTTCCTATTTCCTTGTTTCGTTACATCACAGGAAGTGACAACATTGCCCCTCAACTGCGCTTTCACTTTCAGTTTTATTAGCTTTAATGAATGGGATTAGGAATGAGGAAATGGATGGATGGATGAATGAATGAACGCTTAAGCAGCCAACTTCAGAAAGTTTGATTGAGGGGAAGTTTTTGAAATGAGGAACCTTCACCAATTCCCCATTGAAATGCACAGAGACCGGTGAACCTTTAACCTTTACATAACAAGACAATGTTCCAGGGCTGATTACGTTTTACAGTGTGATGACAGATTCCTTTGAAGAAAGACGATGTCATTTATTTCCCCGTGTTTTTTTTCGGCTTATTATCTTCAGTATGTAAAGCACTTCCATGACATCACAAAATTACAGAGATCGAAGGACCACAATCACGGAGGCTTCAGTGTTTTGGAATTAAAAATGGGATTTTGATGGGAAAAGTCCAGATTTCTATCAGTGAAACTTGAATTCTATGAGACGACTGATGCTAAATCTCCGTGATTATTAGACTGAGCTCAGACAGAAGGCGATGCACGTAAGCGCGCGCACGTCCGTCGCAAATTTGGGTTGTGCGGAGGGAGTTTTCAAACAGAAAACTCCACCGGCGGCAAAGTGCAGCGTTGTCGCAGCGACATTTTGCCGGCACATCCCAATTTGTAATTTGGGGCTACAGTCGCGTGACGCGAGCTGGTTCAGCCAATAGAGGCGTACCAGTTCCGTGACGCGTTTGTTACATGTCCCCAAACGCCGCGATCTGGCTCCTGCTATTTGAGCACAGATCACTGTGCTGCAGGAGCGCGCGGCCGGGGCGCGAACGCTAGCAAGCTGCCGTAACAGCCGTCTGAGCGAGCCCTTACCCAAATCAGTGAGACTCACAGGAAGTAACTGAGAGTTGACGATTCTAAAGTGAATATATTTCAATATT
>NC_134485.1:327159341-327229341 GCF_040206685.1 Ascaphus truei | reverse complement strand
ATATACCCATAACTAACTACCTTAATTGAAAACAAAATTACACACACCTGTGTAACTGCAACCTGTGAGGGACAGATGACGTCATCACCTCGCGTCTATCTCATGTGCTCACTGCAGTAAGGAGCATCATGGGTAACTAGGGAACCTATGGGAGAACCCCCTCAGCCACAGGAACGGGCTCTACTGCGCATGTGTGGCGCTCAAGTCCTGGGTTGCCTCGCAATGACAGGCAACAGGAAGGAGGGAGGAATGAGAAGTGAAGGGAGGGGGGCGGGCCAGAGCGCTCCGTGACAGCAGCTACAGAGCGCATGGATGTAGAGGCTGCAGGCAGAATCACATGTATACAATAAAGATGCCACAAACACCACTAAAGGGAATACATACCAGCTGGGCAAAGGGACAGCAGGGAGAAGGGGAAAGGGGGTGTGTGTGGAGGGGGAGGGGGGATACCCTGCTGTCCCTTCTCCCTGCTGTCCCTCTGCCCCCTGCAGACGCACTTACCAGAATTCCCTCCTACTGTCTCTGTACGTTCTCCCTACCTACCAATTAGATAGTAAGCTCCTCGGAGCAGGGACTCCTCTTCCTTAATGTTACTCTTAAGTCTGAAGCACTTATTCCCATGACCTGTTATGTATATTATTTGTTATTTATATGATTACCACATGTATTACTAATGTGAAGCGCTATGTACATTAATGGCGCTATATAAATAAAGACATACGTACATGCTGGGTGATAATGGTGAAAGGCAGGGTTGCAGACTGTCTAAGACATGCAAATGAGCACACATGAATATATATATACTAGCTGAGAGACCCGGCGTTGCCCGGGATGTAAATGCGTAATAAGTCGTATTATTTATAAATTGTGGAACAATAGGTGACTATTTGTTGGAAAGGTTGGATAATAATGTTGAAAAGAAAGATGGAAGAAAATGTAATACGATGTTGTATAAAAATGGTTTATTGTAAACACACCACAGTACAATGTATATTTTGGTGACATAAGTGATGTGAAAATGTGAGGCGTGTGTCCTGCTAGGGTGTGAGCGTGTGTGAGGCGGCGGGTGGGTGTTCAGTACGGGTGGCGCGTGGGTAGTGAGTGCTGGCTGTGGTTCGGGGTCCTGCTAGGGTGCGAGGCGGCGGGTGTGTGGCGAGTGCAGGTGACAGCTGGTCAGTGATATTGTTGCGTAGGGGCAGGAGGCGGTAGGTGTGTGTCGAGTGTGTGGGGTGGGTGAGAGGCGGCGGGCGTGTGTCGAGTGTGGCAGGTCTGTTTAGTGCGTGCGGCGACTGTGTGGCGCGGGAATGTGAGCGGTGGGCGGGTGAAAGGCAGAAGTGCGGGTGGGCGAAAGGCAGAGGCGGGAGGGCGGACGAAAGGCGTTGAAGGAGGGGAGGTGAGGTCGGAGGGGTGGTGAGGGGCGGTGAAGGGGGGCGGAGGGGAGGTGAGGATGGGTGGTGAGGGGGGGGGTGGTGGGGGATGGTGAGGGGAGGTGAAGGAGGGGTGAGGGGAGGTGAAGGGGGGGTGACGGGAGGTGGAGGGGGTTGCCGGAAGGTGAATGGAGGGGGGGGGGGGTGACAGGAGGTGAAGGGAGGGGGGGGGGTGACAGGAGGGGGGTGACAGGAGGCGAAGGGGGTGGTGGTGACAGGAGGTGAAGGGGGGGGAAGGGGGAGGTGGAGGAGAGGAAGGGGGAAGAGGGAGGTGGGGGAGGAGGGGAATGGGGGGAGGTGGGGTGAAGGGGGGAGGTGGGGGAAAGGGTGAAGGGGGGAGGTAAGGGTGAAGGGGGAAAGGTGGGGGAGGAGGGAAAGAGGGGGGAAGGGGGTGGAGAGGGGGAAAGGGGGAGGTGGAGGAGGGTAAGGGGGGAGGTGAGGAGGGTAAGGGGGGAGGTGAGGAGGGTAAGGGGGGAGGTGGAGGAGGGGAAGGGGGGAGGTGGAGGAGGGGAAGGGGGGAGGAGGGGAAGGGGGGAGGTGGAGGAGGGGAAGGGGGGAGGTGGAGGAGGGGAAGGGGGGAGGTGGAGGAGGGGAAGGGGGGAGGTGGAGGAGGGGAACGGGGGAGATGGAGGAGGGGAAGGGGGGAGATGGAGGAGGGGAAGGGGGGAGGTGGTGGGAAGAGGGGGGAGGTGGTGGGATGGGGGAGGAGGGGGGAGGTGGTGGGAAGAGGGGGGAGGTGGTGGGATGGGGGAGGAGGGGGGAGGTGGTGGGAAGGGGGGAGGAGGTGGTGGGAAGGGGGGAGGAGGGGGGAGGGGGGAAGGGGGGGAGGTGGGAAGGTGGGGGAGGTGGTGGAAAGGGGGTGGGAAGGTGGGGGAGGTGGTGGGAGGTGGTGGGAAGGTGGGAAGGGGGGGCGGTGGAGAGGAGGGGGGAGGTGGGAAGGGGGGGAGGTGGTGGGAAGGGGGAGGTAAGGGTGAAGGGGGAAAGGGGGTAAAGGTGGGGGAGGGGAAAAGGTGGGGGAGGAGGGAAAGGGGGGAAAGAGGGGGGAAGGGGGGAAAGAGGGGTGGAGGGGGTGGAGGGGGGGAAGAGGGGAGAGGGGAGGGAAGGGGGAGGTAAGGGTGAAGGGGGAAAGGGGGTAAAGGTGGGGGAGGGGTAGAGGGGGGGGAAAGGGGGGAGGTGGGGAGGGGGGGAGGTGGTGGGAAGGGGGAGGTAAGGGTGAAGGGGGAAAGGGGGTAAAGGTGGGGGAGGGGAAAAGGTGGGGGAGGAGGGAAAGGGGGGAAAGAGGGGGGAAGGGGGGAAAGAGGGGTGGAGGGGGGGAAGGGGTGGAGGGGGGGAAGAGGGGAGAGGGGGGGAAGGGGGAGGTAAGGGTGAAGGGGGAAAGGGGGTAAAGGTGGGGGAGGGGTGGAGGGGGGGGAAGAGGGGGGGATGGGGAAAGGGGGGAGGTGGAGGAGGGGAAGTGAGGAGGGTAAGGGGGGAGGTGAGGAGGGTAAGGGGGGAGGTGGAGGGGGGGAAGAGGGGGGGATGGGGAAAGGGGGGAGGTGGAGGAGGGGAAGTGAGGAGGGTAAGGGGGGAGGTGGAGGAGGGTAAGGGGGGAGGTGGAGGAGGGGAAGGGGGGAGGTGGAGGAAGGGAAGGGGGGAGGTGGAGGAGGGGGGAGGTGGAGGAGGGGGGAGGTGGAGGGGAAGGGGGGAGATGGAGGAGGGGAAGGGGGGAGATGGAGGAGGGGAAGGGGGGAGATGGAGGAGGGGAAAGGGGGAGATGGAGGAGGGGAAGGGGGGAGGTGGTGGGAAGGGGGGAAGAGGGGGGAGGTGGTGGGAAGGGGGGAAGAGGGGGGAGGTGGTGGGAAGGGGGGAGGAGGGGGGAGGTGGTGGGAAGGGGGGAGGAGGGGGGAGGAGGGGGGAGGTGGTGGGAAGGGGGGAGGTGGGAAGGGGGGGGGAGGTGGTGGGAAGGGGGGGGAGGTGGTGGGAAGGGGGGGGAGGTGGTGGGGAGGTGGGAAGGGGGGGGAGGTGGTGGGAAGGTGGGAAGGGGGGGAGGTTGTAAGGGGGAGTGAAGGTGGGGGTGAAGGGGGTTGAAGGTGGGGTGGAGGGGAGGTGAAGGGTGGGGGGGTGGAGGGGAGGTTAAGGGGGGGGGGTGGAGGGGAGGTTAAGGGGGGGGGGTGGAGGGGAGGTGAAGGGGGGGGTGGAGGTGAGGTGAAGGGGGGGTGAAGTGGAGGTGGAGGGGATGTGGAAGGGAGGGGAAGTGTAGTGAGGGGAGGTGGAGGGGAGGTGGAAGGGAGGTGAAGTGTAGTGAGGGGTGGGTGAGGGGAGGTGAAGGCCGCTCCCACGTGGATCTGAGGCGGGAGGCAGCTGTTGTGGCCGCTCCCCCGCTGACTGTAGCGGCGCCGGGGGGGTGGAGGGGAAGTGAGTGAGGGGAGGTGATCACTCCGCTCCCCCGCTGAGTGTAGCGGCGCCGGGGGGTGGAGGGGAAGTGAGTGAGGGGAAGTGAGTGAGGGGAGGTGATCACTCCGCTCCCCCGCTGAGTGTAGCGGCGCCGGGGGGGGTGGAGGGGAAGTGAGTGAGGGGAGGTGATCACTCCGCTCCCCCGCTGAGTGTAGCGGCGCCGGGGGGGGGTGTGGAGGGGAAGTGAGTGAGGGGAGGTGATCACTCCGCTCCCCCGCTGAGTGTAGCGGCGCCGGGGGGGGTGGTGGAGGGGAAGTGAGTGAGGGGAGGTGATCACTCCGCTCCCCGCTGAGTGTAGCGGCGCCGGGGGGGGGGGTGGAGGGGAAGTGAGTGAGGGGAGGTGATCACTCCGCTCCCCCGCTGACTGTAGCGGCGCCGGGGGGGGGGGGGTGGAGGGGAAGTGAGTGAGGGGAGGTGAAGGGGGGTGTGGGGACGTGAAGACCGCTCACTCACCCGTCCGGCCGCTCACTCACCCGTCCGGCAGCTCCCACGTGGAGGGGGGGGGGGGTGAAAGCACGGGAAACAGGGAGAGGCGGAGCCTCCGGGACCGGTGGGGAAGAGAGCGGGAGATGTGCTGCTAACACTGTGAGCCCCGCTAATGTATGTAACACTGTGTGTGTGTGTGTGTGTGTGTGTGTGTGTGTGTGTGTGTGTGTGTGTGTGTGTGTGACAGTGTGTGTGTGTGTGTGAGACAGTGTGTGTGTGTGTGTGTGTGAGACAGTGTGTGTGTGTGTGTGTGTGTGTGTGAGACAGTGTGTGTGTGTGTGTGTGACAGTGTGTGTGTGTTTTTTTTTTTTTTTTTTTTGTGGACCTTTGGCCCGTCGCTCCGCCTCAGGCCAATGCGAGGTGTGGGGGGCGGGCCAAGGGGGTGGTGTGAGTGTGTGAGGCCAATGAGAGGTGTGCGGGGGCGGGCGGCCCAAGGGACCAATGAGATTGCCGCTAGGGACACCGGACATCCAGGCAGGCAAACATACAGTGCTTTCACTAATATAGTATAAGATATACACACACACACACACACACACACACACACACACACAATGCTTTTATTCATTGTAACATCGCCGGAAGAAGAGATCAGTGTATCTCGAAAGCTCGCACAAATAAAAGCATTTCATTAGCCACAGAACGGTATTATCTATTTATTTTTTTATTTATATATATATAACCTGCCCTAAGATATGCAGATGAGCATACAGTTGTATTTACATTTGCATATATATATATATATATATATATATATATATATATATATACAGTGTTCGACAAACCTATACATTTGCTCGCCCCGGGCGAGTGGATTTAACATCGTGGCGAGCTCCTATTGGCTCAAGCAGCATACGTTTGGTACTAGGTGGCGAGTAGATTTTTTTGTGTGGCGAGTAGATTTTTTGGTGATTTGTCAACCACTGTGTATGTGTGTGTATATATATATATGTATATGTATATATATATATATATATATATATATATATATATATATATATATATATATATATATATATATATATATATATATATATATATATATATATATATATATATATATATATATATAATACACACACATACATACAGTGGTCGACAAATCACCAAAAAATCTACTCGCCACCTAGAACCACACGTGTGCTGCTTGGGCCAATAGGAGCTCGCCACGATGTTAAATCCACTCGCCCGGGCCGTGCAAATGTATAGGTTATATATATATATATATATATATATATATACACACACACACACACACACACACACATTTTTTTTCCTCTATATCTCAGACCCTTGACAATCCATTGCTAGATTAAGGCCTCCCCAAAGATCTTCCAGGTGCTGCGGTTGCAAGCCTCTTCATGCTACTCCGATACATTTCCTAATTTCGTCCTCCCATTTTACTTTAGGTCATGGTCTTGGTCCTTTCATTTCAAGTACTGCCATTTAAACCATTTTCGCCCTTGTGATGATATCGCAGACTTGTTTGCTTCCGAACCCATTCATTCTTTTTCCCTGTCTCTGCGGGTAATGCTCGGCATACATCTTTCCATACTTTGAGTTGTCTGAATTCTTTGTACTCAGGGCCCGAGTTTCACAGACAGAATACACAGGCTTGAGGCACAGTGGAAGATTCCTTTGGAATATTGTCTTGTTTATTCTAAATGCGCTCCATCCCATCTTCATTGTCCTATTGTGCTCATTCGAAAGGTTCCCATCAATTGTTACTTGCCCGCCAAGATACAAGCCATCATTAAATAAACTGTGATATCACCAATCTGGCATTAACACGATTTTCCGTGAAATCACTTCAGATGGGCACTATCGCAGTTTATAAAATAAGGGCTGTAGTTTTAGACTTGTAGCTATATTCCATTTACTTTGATCTTTGTAGCGTTGATATTATTTTGTTGCACATCTCCTTGGTCTTGATCAGAGTCATAAGGCTCATATTGATTCATAATTGGTGCTACTGCGACGTTACGTAGCGCCGTAGCAAGTGCATGCAGTCTGTTGCGGGTGCCCATAGTGGGCGCGACGGCTGACTACACGCGATCGCTGGAGGTTAAAGGCCTTCGACATCTGCGGCACGTGAGCAGCTCAGCCAATGAGGGCGAACCGCTCACGCCCCCACACCCCCGGTCGCCCTCTCGTCTCCTACACTATAAGCTGGAATCGCTATTACAACGACTGACGTAACGCGGTTGCGTCACCGTAGCCCTTACTATAAACGCAGCCCAAGGATGCCCACCACCTTGCTCTGGCAAGTTCTGATAATGACAGGTAGTCTGCAAAGCGAAGATAACGAAGTATTTGCAGTTGGTTTTGATCCCATTTTCTTCCCATTTCAATGTCTTAAACAATTCTTCAAGTGTTGCTGTGAAAAGCGCAAAAAAAGTTGATTACCTGCTTCAAGCGGTATGCTCAATCTGCAAAACGATTGTTTCAGTCCAGGTAGGTACATAAAACTTAAGCTTTTCTTGTCAGGAAATTTCTCATGTATTTAAAACACTAGTCTTTCTTAGGTGCTCACACGATGGACTGCCCTGTCCACCATCAATCGAAGGTAACATGTGCAAAGTGTCACACTCCAGGATTAGCTTTGTTTCTTTCAAAGTGCCAAATCTTTGACACATCTTCGGCAGATACTGTATATTGGTTCAAGGTGATAGAAGGTCCTTGCTGTGAAAAGGAGCAGATGACTGGTGCCTGAGGTCCTATGTTTACTATTAAAATATAGAATAACCATTGAGAAAGGAGGTGTGGGCCACACCCTTTTCCAGCGGGCTCCTACCAATTGGATTCTTATTTGAAAGGCCACCATATAAATACCCTATATCACTGGTGGTGTCCAGCAGTAACCACAAGCCCTGCTATGCACATGGTAAGCTTTATTAAATATCACCAAGTGCAAAATTGTCAGCCATCATACCAAAAAAAGATAAAAACACTCTACAAATATCCCGCTCTTTAAGATGCATTCACTTCTTGTTAACAAAGTTCAGTTTAGACACTGGAGGATGGCACATGATTATATTGTACAGTATTGTCAAATTACCGCAATATCTGGACTCTGGCCTTCATAAAGGGATGATTTCGCTGCACGCCTGACATCTGTTATTGTATCCCTTTCTCCAGCACTCTTTGCAGGTGTATGATTAAAATGCCAAGCATTCAGGACATGTCAAGCTATGTTGACCTTCTGGTATTAATGTATAGTTCTCTTTTGCTTAATGATGCAGCTGGCAGAGCTGAAACAGGAGTGCTTAGCCCGCGGCTTGGAGGCAAAAGGAAATAAGCAGGATCTGATCAACAGGCTCCAGACATATCTAGAGGAACATGGTGGGTATATGCATTATTCCATTAAAAACCAACCTCCCTAAGTTGTTTTTATTTTATATTGCCCTTTCTGTACGTTAAAAGTAGTAAGTCAGTATTGCAATTTCGGGGGGAAATAATGTTCTTACCATTGAGTTTCACTATTTCAAATACTTCTATTTTTTTTCTTGTCCTGTTTTTGTAGTTGGTTATCTTTTTCTTTTTCTATATTTTATTGGGGAACATAATAATAAATACAACACTGACCTGTAATAATAATAATTTAAAATATGGGCTGTTACATATAGGTAGATCTATCTCCTAATTGGATAAAACTCTAGCAAGATTGTAAGAATAGACTTGGATATAAAGCATCATTCATAGATCTGATGAATTATTGTACAAAAAGTATATAAGGTGATAATGGAGGTTTGGATTTAAAGATAGGGAGAAAAGGTCATTTCTTATTTATGGCATGTCATCTAGTTATAATCTAATAAAGCTTTTGCATATATAATTAGTTCAATTTGGTCCTGTGTGAGCTACGTTAAAGGGAATGAAAGAGCATTAGCGTTGGGCCGTGGGAGTCGCTAGTGTCCTTTTTTTATTGAACCCTCCTCTTTAGCTGGCGTTTTAGCCAGATTGAAGTATACAGTCAATCTGAGTGTTGCTCTGTATTGCAGAATGTTGAAGGGAATAATGCACCTTTTTTGAGACCCTTTTGCAATGCAGACGTGTTAAAGGGTCTTCACGCTAATGATTTTGTTTCTCTCCTTGTTTTCCTGCAGCTGAAGATGATGCCAATGAGGAAGATGTGCTAGGAGAAGAAACCGAGGTAAAGGTCAGCTGCTCACTTGATAAACCAATAATGCATTTCTGTGTTCCCTGGTCAGACGGGGACTGATTATTATTAGTAGTAGTATTATTATATAAGTATTTTAACAGATCGTGTATTGCACATGAAAAAGAACATTTGTCAACAGAATAAATGTTAGGCAATATGAGGCTGTGGGAAGAGGCCACAACTTTTTCAATAATGGTAGGCAAAAGAAAAGCAAAAAGTACATTTCTGCCATTCTTTACATGTAAAGTGGATCGTTTTTACAGCCCATGCATGATGGTTTACATGGGGAAACCCCTTGCATGGTTGACTAGATAATGTTTTGGGTCATATTCGCTGCCCCCAACACCCTGCTCTAACACAGGGGTTCGCAAACTTCTGCCCGGGATCTGCAGCGTTTGTGCGCCCCCCTCTCCCAATGACTCAGCATCAAATGCCGCACGTTGCCATGGCGCCGCGTGACGACACATGACACCGCGGCGTCATTTGATGCCGTGTTGCCATGGCGACGCGTCACCGAATACCCGCAGAGAGCAGGTAAGTGAGTAACAGAGGCCTCACGCCTCCCCCGGCATTTAATTTAAATGGCATTGGGATGAGCGCGGGCCCCTGTAACTGCCCGCACCCCCCCTACAAATTCTCGCACCTCCCAGTTTGCGCACCGCTGTTCTAACAGTTCAAAAATGTGGCTTCCTACCTGCTTATTGAATTCCAGCAAAGCTCATATCCCATACTAGCATATGCATATATACACACGCTCTGCACATACATATTCCTAGCTTGTTGCAGTCTGTTTTAGTGTTGGCGAGTCTCCTAGCAGTAAAGGCATAATGCTTTACCGTTACATTTCCTCACTTTCAAGGAAGAAGATCCAAAGCCAGTTGAAGCTCCAGTGAAGGAAGATGAGCCGCCTCCTCCTCCCAAACCAGCGGAAGCAACGTAAGAACCGGGGATTCTAAATCTGTACCGAGTAACTTCTAATGACCTCGTGTTATCAGTTCCTGGGACGACCCATTTCCTCCGTGTTATATTTTTTGTTCCTCTGGGATTTGACTACAATGTAGCCATTTTGCTTGGTATCCAAGTCAGAACTATTTTTCTAAGATTTTGGGAACAATTGAATGGTAGAATTTGATAACAAAAATGTGTGTGTGTGTGTGTGTGTGTCGAAATGTCATGTCCATGCTCCTAAAAATTCACTCCTGGCAACTGTTCCAGACTGCTACTTGTCATGTGGTCTCCCTTTTCTCCAGGAGCTTCTGGTGCCTCTACTTGCAAATAGTATTTGCAGAGACCTAAAAGTCCCTGAAGCACTTTCCTCCCAC
Organism: Ascaphus truei; assembly: GCF_040206685.1. Taxonomy (NCBI): domain Eukaryota; kingdom Metazoa; phylum Chordata; class Amphibia; order Anura; family Ascaphidae; genus Ascaphus; species Ascaphus truei. The sequence continues at coordinate 327,219,511 of NC_134485.1, read as the reverse complement.
AAGTAGCTTTGCTAGTGTAAACCGTGTCTGGCACCATGGCAGAGGCAGTAAACTGGATTTGCAAGTGAAAATGAGCACCCAGCGAGACCAGCACAGTCTTTAGGACCTCTTTATATTGTTATAAAGTTTTTAGTTTATACCGTCTGTGCTATGTTGTGCCTTCTTCTCTTCTCCTGAAATTACCCATGCCTGCACAGCATTGCATTACAGCATTGCCACTGATTGTGATGTGCCTGTTTATTATTCACTAGTATGTGAGTATAACCGTTGGAGGTTACTTTAGAGTTTTGCTCTATTAGTCCATAGGATATGACCCTATGGTGTTTGTTTTCCCCCCTATGACTGGTCCTGCCCTCCACTCCCTTTTTCTTGGAAGACTACCTATACCTGAAGACATTTTGAAACCATTTCTCATCTAAGGTTTAGTGGAGGGCATTTTTTCTACCCTACATGGGTTTAGGTTCACTTTTGAGTTCAAGTATACTTTCACTAAAGTCACTATATTCTATCTAAAAGTTTGGCAGGATAAAGGGTCTTGATTCACAAACCTAGTTTATTTTTCATACCTCACTTGAATGAGGTTGTTTATTGCTATCACATATATATAGATATACATATCTATATATCTGTTTGGAATATTTGTTCAGGGACCTGAGTCCCTAAATTTTTAATTGTGAGTGCCACCCTAGACTCTTTGTTTCTAATAAATGATCACACACCGGAAAGTGTTGCAAACATCTTGCACTGCTGGGGAGGTGTGCTAAAGCCTGCTATGGAAATTAAAGGATGCTCGGTATATTAAAACATTAAAAATGGCATTAAAGTTGAATTTAATAAATATCTAAAACTACACAACTGATTAAAAAATAATAATAAATAAAAAAATACGTTGGGATATTGTATTAACTGCTCTCTCTCTCTCTCTCTCTCTCTCTCTCTCTCTCTCTCTCTCTCTCTCTCTCTCTCTCTCTCTCTCTCTCTCTCTCTCTCTCGCATGGACTGCTTGCTTCAGGTCCTGTAACATAATTTTGATGGGACTTTGACTAGGCCACTCTAAAACGCGGAGTTTCTTCTTCTACCGCCTTTCTTTTGTATATCTGCTCATATGTTTAGGATCATTGTCTTGTTGCATGACCCACTTTCGCTTCAGCTCATGGATGGATGGCCTGACATTCTCCCCTAGAATCTTCTGAAACAATGCAGAATTCATGGTTGCATCAATGATGGCAAGCCATTCAGGTCCTGAGGCAGAAAAGCAGCCCCAAACCATCGCACTCCCACCACCATGCTTGCCGGTTGAGATAGTTCTGTTCAAACGCAGTGTTTGTTTTTAGCCAAACAGAACGTTTCTCATTGAGGCAAAAAAGTTCAACCTTTGACTCGTCTCTCCAGAGAACATTGTTCCAGAAGTCTTGAGGATCATCTATGTGCTCTTTGGCAAACTTCAGATGGGCAGCAATGTTCTTTTTAGAGAGCAGTGGTTTCCTCCTGGCTTTTCTTCCATGAACACCATTCTTGTTCAGTCTTTTTCTGATTGTTGAGTTATGAACACTCACATGAGTAAAGGCGAGTGTGACCTGCAGATCCTTGGATGTTACTCTGCGGTTTGTGACTTCCTGGATGATTTGTCGGTTAGTGTTTGAAGAAATGTTGGTAGGGTGACAGCTTTTGGGCAGTGTGACTGTGGTCTTGAACTTTCTTCATTTATCCAGACTTTCTGTCTGTGTATTGGTGGAGTCCCAAATACTCAGAAATGTTGTAACCCTTTCTAGACTGATGAGCATCAATAACTGTTTTTCTGAGGTTCTCAGAGATTTTTTTTGACCGTGGGATGGTTTTCACACCTGTATAGGGAGGGCCAAATGATGCAAGAGAGTAATGCATGCACTCAATACATGTGGTAAAAAGAGGGGTTCTTTGCCGCCAGTGCACCGTATCCAGGGAGGTCCACAGGTTCCAGAGGAAGCTAATCGGCAAAGCAGGAGGCAGGCACACGGTCTTATTCAGAATGCTTTAATGTGCCATATAATCCCACGTTTCGGTCGTACAGCGCTACCTTTCATAATCCGAGGGCCCTCACCTTGTAATAAGGTAGCGTTGTACGACCGAAACGTCGGATTATATGGCCATTAAAGCATTCTGAATAACACCGTGTGCCTGCCTCCTGCTGTGCTGGTGAGGACAAAACCCACAAAGTTTCTGATATTTATACAGGGTGGGGCTTCCTAAACTCACCCCTGAAGATCTACCTAATTATTTAAACCCTTGATTATCCCCTTTAATGTAGCTGATAAAACTAGCGTTTCACATAGTTTTGCACGTACCCTGACTCTATATCATTTTGTTTCAAAAGACATGAAATTGGTTAATATTACCCCTACTGGATATTTTAGAAAAGACTAGTTTTCGAGAAGGTTATCATGAAAAAACTATGGCATTTCCGTAATTATCATTTGGGTTCACCATTTTTTTTCGTATATATGTATATAGATACAAAAAAGGACAGACACTCCTATGCTAAAAATAGTGAGATTTATTAGCGCAACGTTTCGGTCCCTTCTGGAACCTTTCTCATGAACAAACAAAGTGACGAGTAGACCCAGATATACCAAACCCCTCACCCTGTGTCAAAACAAAAATTTGTGCCAAAAACCCTAGAGAAACCCCCAGTGACGTCACAGAAGTGGCTGGGCCTATGAAGCTGCAGTGTAGTAGAAGGGGAGGGAAGAATAAGCAGTTACGCTCCAGTCGTAGCAGAACACAGAAAGAGGGTGAAAAGCAACACATCAACACACTTAATAAAGAAACATACTGTCGATTAAATGTGTCGGCTAATGTAGCCGGTGTGTGCAAACATTGCAACCGCGAGGGGCAGGGGGGCTCGTGTACAATTATTCTTTGACATAAATGTTGGATGTGCGTCTGCATAATGCTGCAAAAACAGAACAGCGAAATTGGAGCCAAGAGGGCATTAGCAACAAAAGAACAATGCATAATTTGAGTTTATAATAAAGTCCCAGCATGCCTGGAAGGGCAGCGATCAATGTAACCTTTTTCCGTCTCAGATCAGTCGGTCTCCGCTGGTCGGGAGGTTCGTGGGGTAACGGCTCCACAAGCTGCAGCTTGTTCCGCCAGTTGACCACAATCCCTGCTGTTCGTGCAGGTTCAATGAGGTAGAAAGTGGGACTGGGTAAATCACACCAATAGCAATAACAGCACTGCAGTCTTCACTCGCTCATTTTGGTAATAGTGATAAACCATCTGCTGCACACTTGTTAGTTCCCCAATGAATGTAGCATCTGTACCTTCTAGTTTCAGGAGAGCAGAAAACAGAGGAGCCTTAGTACGGGGTTTAGATTAATCCCACAAAGGAGTTTCTGGGGCTAAATTATAGTTTGCCCAATAAATCTACTACTGAGCATCTTTTTGGCACCTGCTCTTTAATTTTCACACTTCATTGTAACGAGCTACACCTGGATTTGCCTCTGATTGCTTCATTTCTTGTATTTCCTCAAAAAGATTATTTTTTCTGTGCTTTCAACTTCAAGCTTCATATAGTCTTCATAATTGTTTGTTAAAGTGTCCCCATACATTTCGAGCAAGCTTTAGTGATTTCTTCAGTTCTAGTTGGTTCTCTGATGTTATTCTTTAGGATCCTGATTGCTTTGTTTTTTTTCTTTCTTTTTCTTTCTTTAAGCTGTTTTCTTCCATCTTCCATTCAGATGTAATATGAAGTGAACCAATTTGTGAGCATTCCTTGTGTCGAAACTGTTGAGGACTGTGTAGTCTTCGATTATGTGCTTCTTCTGAGCTAAGATATGGTCCACACCAAGTTCACTTTCTATTTTGATTTTTCTCCGATGAATTCATGATGTAGAAGTTGTCACGTTCTCCACATTCATTCCTGTTGCCATAACCATACTTATCAACTGATGTTTCGTCTTTCTGCTGGGCACCAATCTTTGCATTGATATCTCCCGTAATGATCTGGAGGATACCATTTCCTTTGTTATGGAATTGGTTGCTTACACGGTAGAAGTCTTCCACTTCTTTGCCTGTGTGACTTGATGTTGGGGCATGCACTTGGATTATTTGAAGCCTGTCAGCTGAATGACGATCGTGGCTGCGCTTTCCAATGCTTTCATACTCCACTATGTTGTTTCTCTAGCCATTGTTAACACTAAAGCCTACTCCTCTGACTCCACCATTTTATGTACCTCTTTAATATACTGTGTTGACTAATCCGTGCTTGCTCTGTCCAACTTTAAAACAAAAGGTAACCGAAATCCTTTGCGCGCTTAGTCAGGGGAGGTGCAAGTGCGAAAAGCATAGAGGTCACGTGAGGTTGCTCAGCACGTTTTCATTGGTTGGTTTCACAGACTGCTAGAGTTGGTGTTCCTTCTAGCAACGGAGACTGCAGTCCGGACTTTTTTATCAGCGGCTCTCTTCTTTTGTCTTTAATATCTTGTTTACTTTTGAGCTCGGGCCTATATACATACCGTTTACACGTGTCTGTCCTGTAGTCGCACTCACTGCAGTGTACACACCAACGTACGGTGCCCCGTGGAACATGCCGTTTAATTTATCATGACTCAGGCACAGGGAGATAGTGACTTGTCCAAGACTGAGAGCAGTTGTAGCTGGAGTTCAAATCAGTTTAACTTCCTTCAAAGGCAGTGACATTACAGCTGTTCTATTCTTTGCATGCACATCCTGTAATTTGTGCCACTGCATAACTCTGAGGCCTCGTCCCCACTGTTTGCAGCTGCGTGCACGGCGCAAACAAGGTATGGCCCTCTATGGGGCAGGCCCCAGTCAGTGCGTGCGCGCACATGACCAAGCGCGAGTGGCGCGGCGACATTTTGAAAAGTGAAAAAATCCCCATTGCGAGTGATTTTGAAGTTCTTCAGATCACTCGGGTGGAGGGAACCTTAGGCTGGGGCCATGGTGCCTTCGCCCGTACGGAGGCGTGCGCAGCCGTGACGTCACCCGCTTGAAGAGGGTGCGTTTTTCGGCCATGGTACACGAACTGCTCACGTGACCGTCCTGACGCGCCAAGAAATCAGTTTGAACTAATTTCTTGCGCAAAGAGCGCACGCCGCATGGACACGAACTCTGCCTTAAGGCAGTTTGTTCGCTCGGTGTGTGGACTTGCCCGCGGACTGTGTGCGGTACCATGGCCCCGGCCTTATGCTGCAACAGTACAGTGAAGAATTCAAACATGCTTGGGATAGACACAGGCGGTCCTAAATATAACAAAACAAAGGATCAAATCGCTTCTGAGGTTTTGCAGCAGAAAGTGTTCCCTATGGACCGTAAAATTCAGTTTCTGCTCTTGCAATACAGAACTGCTCCACATAAATTATTAATGATTTTTTTTTATGGGGGATGTTATGGTTGTAGAAGGCAGCACCATCAGTAAAATGAGGTCCCAGTAAAGAAAGTAACTATGTAAGTGGTGTAGTTTTGGGCACATAGTGAGGGGAAGGTTAGGGTGGCTGCCTGGAGCTGTAGCTTGGAGATACTGGCGGGGAATCCTAGGAATTGTTAAGGACGTCCGATAGAAAGGAGAGCTGGATGTTGGTATCCAGTATGGGAACATTGACGTAGATAGAGATGCAGTGCGGAGAAATGTATGTATGTATGTATGTATGTCTTTATTTATATAGCACCATTCATGTACATAGCGCTTCACAGTAGTAATACACGTGACAATCTCATAAATAACAAATAATACAAATAACAGATCATGGGAATAAGTGCTTCAGGCATTAAAGTAACATTTAGGAAAAGGAGTCCCTGACCCGGAGCTTACAATCTAATAATGAAATGTACGCAGTGGAGCACAATTCTTAGGTAGATGGCAACGTCCGTGTCTTTCCCCCCCAGAAATATTTATGGTAAACATGGGTGTGAAGGACTGTGCTCTTTGCACCAGAGACTGACTGAAGGCTAATTCTATATTGTCTGACTTGGCTGTGCTAACCTTTTCAAGCCAAACATCCCTGTTAACGTTCATGGGGATTTTGGGCTGAAAACAGCCCTAGCAGCTGCTTTGGGCAATATTAAATTGCCCCATAGTGTGAAGAGCAGGGATTTATGATTTATTGGCACAGCTGTTCTACCTTTAAATGATATAGACTGGGCCTCAATATTTTTTTCCTCTAGAACAAGTGGAAAATTGCGGGTTCCTCTTCAGAAGAAGACCTGTTAATCACTGCTCTGCTTTCCAACATTGTGCCTCATGTTATAGGGCAGAGGTTCTACAGCAGTCTAGTCTTTTCTGTCTGACTCCTGAGGTGGACCGGTGCAGGCAAGTAATATATGGAGTTATGCCTATTTGATCATGGTTATTGGTAAATATACAATAGTGAGTCGGCACTCCCAAGGTAAATAGAAAAATGTAGCAAAGGTGCAGGGAACCCAAAGAGACCCCTAAATCCCTCAATACATAGACACACCCGCACAGGAAGCCATACACAAACCAGCAAACGGGAACAAGTGACTCATAATAAGTCATTTACTGTAAACTATCAATAAAAACAGACACCATACATAGTGTATATAAACACACAGGTAAGTGGTGTGAGTTCAAATAACCACAAAGAACACAAAGATAATATAACACATAGAAAGGCATACTTGGCTCAGATCACAACATAACATTTGCCGAAAGACAAAGGCACAGAAAAAAATGTGACAGGGTGAAGGTGAAAAGGGTGGGTCAAAAATCAAAATCAAAAGGGAAAAACAACAATCCTAAAAAAAAAAAAAAAAAAAAGTGTGGGTGGAGTATAACAATATTAAATCAACCCCGTCCTCTGGCTGGTTCCGAATGGCTCTAAACCATCACAGTAATTCCCTTGTTGATTTCCTGTGTGAATACCCAGTAATTGGTTACCAGATGGCCATACCAAAAGAGTCAAGTTGAGCCAAAATGCATGAAAATACTTCAATAAGAAGCATAGTGAGAATATCCAACACGGGGAAATGTCGGTCAGAAGGGATATCTATATATCTATGGATGTCTGCAACTCATTATGATGTCACCAGTATGATATCATGTGCCAGAGCCTACCAGGTACAACACCCAGTGGCTGACTTGCTACACAGCAAGAAAGGAGGAGAGAGCCATCATGGAGGGGAGAGGAGACAGCAAGGTGAGGAGGAGGCGCAGAGATAACAGCGATGAGGGAATGGAGAGCAGTGTGCACAGGGGTCAGGAGGGAGTGCAGAGAAGGAATGAGAAAGCAAGGTGAGTAGGTGGAGGAAACAGACAGAAAGGTGAGGTGGAGACAGATGAGAAGGGAGTGTAGTGTGCCCAGAGAGGTGCAGACACCGTAATGCGGGGAGGAGAGTGAGGTGGGGGAAATGGGACAAGCGTCAGCAAGGCATTACAGGGAGGGGTGAAAACAAAAGAGTAATGTTTAATGAATCACCTTTAAGATCTGCTAGATCGGCGTATGCTACGCCAGGTACAGCTAGTTCTAGTTTCTTTCTTCTGAATTCTATTTCTCATGATGCATATAGTAGAAAGGTGATGGAATAACGGAGCAAAACCACTATTCAGCCATCAGAAAAAATAATGCTCAAGAGAGGACTCACATAAAAAATATATGTATTAGATCACGTGCCCAAAATCGGGGTAAAAAAACGCGCTTGCGTGTTTGCTTGAAGCGCATCTGCTACTGACTACTACTCAACGTATTCTGCACATTGAAGACCTCCACAAGGATGGACAATGGGCGCTCTTGAAATGATGCGAGTTAACCCTTTTTACCACCTTGAGTAATGCAATTAACTCCAATTTCTTTGCTATGGGACCTGTTTATTGTGTCATGTTTCTGTTTATGTGGTGATCCACTGAGACATCACTAGGCATTATTCTTCCCACAAAGTGTTACCTCTTTATATATTACATTTATTCTCTGTAAAGGAGGTTCTGGACTTCAAATGACTGATTTATACGGCTGACATAGCGAGTTGTCTGAAGCACCGGATCCTCGTTGGACATCTGTTTCTCATGATGCATATATAGTGATGCAGTAAACTTTGTAAGTTTACTAATCCGGCGCTCAGAAGTGTGTAGGCTGCTGAATAATATGCTGTAGGATGCTGTATACCTCTCTATATCCCATAAACAAGGGAAAGAGCAGAGAGGAAAAAAGAGGGAAACTGGCAGACTGACCACAAGTGTGAGTAACGATAAATGCAATGAATGCAGAGTCTCTCCTAAACAACTGGCTTTTAAGCAAGCTCTAGCAGGGTTGTATTCAGACTCACGGTTGGTGATCTTAGTGCAGCCGTCATCTATATGTGATGAAGGGTCCTCCGTCCAGGCAGACACAGCGCAGGCGACTCCTCAGTTCCGGTGGGTGGTCTGTAACCGGCAGGGATAATAACTCTTCAGCTAAATCAGCAGCCCGGCGTGCTTCCGATGACGTCACGAACAGCAGCTCTCCACACAGGAAAAACGGTGCACCGATTGACAAAGCGCTTCGGCGTGAAACGCGTTAGAGGATCCGCCAGAACCCTTCTGACATGCTCTGTTAATAAAATATCCACGGTCGCACCTTTGCATATTTTCTTTGGCGGTGCACCGATTTTCCTGTGGAGAGCTGCTGTTCATGATGCATATAGTCTGAGGTTCCATATAGTCGATATTTCTTTCATTCGAAGTTCAAACAAAATGTTTTGTTAGATGTAATTATTGTGGTGCTAGTGTTACACCTTGCATGATTTAGCAACAAAGAATATATATGCCAGTATATATTTTTTTTAAGGTTGTAAGTAGTGGACCATGGTGTGTGTCAGAATAATAATATTGTGAAAAACTGCAAATCTGGGGCATTAAAACAACAAGAGTTACAAATTTTTTTTTAATTAAAGGAACTGGAAATATTTGGCTAGTAAAGGAGTGTTTGACTATATATGCAAATATATACATAAGGACCATATAGATTAATGGGGGTTTTAAGTACATTTTGGGATTTAAGAGGTAACTTAGTAGTTAAAACTCTTTAAATCACCTGTTTTGAATCTCATTGTTGGCTTCTCGTGTCGGCTCTCTTGGTTATCTAGGGTTAAAAAATAAGATTTTAAGTTCAGAGCAGGCACAAAAGGCAGAAGACAAAAAACACTATAATATGCCTTTCCTGTCTTCTATGTTTTTAATAGATCTTGATCCCAATATAGGGATTTTAAAACACCAACCACAAATATTGAATATAAAAGACAAAATGCAAAAGTCTTCAAGTAGGTTCAGATTCTCTGTGTGTTTCAAAGCAAATAGTCTGATTATTGCTTAGGCAGAGAAACTAGTGGCTTTAAACTAGATGATGCGTGTGACATTGGTATTTTGGACCACAACACTATGTTGTGGTATCCGTTTCCATAGGATTTAATGGCAGTGTTGGTGCTGAGTATCACGAAGATGGGCAACGCAAAGCACAACGTATGTCATTAATCTAATTTATTTTAAGCCATTAAGATCACAACGTTTCGACTAAGTGGTCTTTATCAAGTGAACTGAAGTGGCATGCCACTAGGTCGAAACGTTGTGATGTTTCTGGTTTAAAATAAATTAGATTAATGACAAATATGTTGTGCTTTGCGTTGCCCAGCTTCATGTACTGATGGAGTTTTTGCAGGCTTCCACTTCCTCGCAGGAGCACCGCTAACTGTATTACTTTCATTTACCAATTTTGTTTGGTGTGCAGCGTCTACCTTATCTCACAATGCTGAGTATCACAACATATCCCACCATAATGCACTGGAGGGGACGATTAATCCTGCTACATCTGTATTTGAGTTCAATACAATTTGTCTCGTAGCTGTATTGGTCCCAGAAAGAGTCATACTTTTGTTGTTCCTCTTAATAGACCAACATATTAATCGTACAAGGTTTTCTTTTGCAAAGGCTTTAGGCCTCGTCCATGCTGCTTGCGCGCGCTTAAAGCTGCGTGATTAATCACAGGGTAATGTGATCGTGTATAGTGTGTGAGCGTTGGCCGGAGAGCTGCTTGCGGAGACAAATTATTTTGTATTTGGCACGCGATGGCCGGGTGACGTGAGCGGTTTGCCCAATGAGGGCGAATCAGCTCTGTGACGTCGCGGTCATGCCCCCTCTCGTGCGCAACAGCACATTTCTACATGGCCAGGAATCGCCCCGGCTTCATCAGCGCGTCACGGCGCTCGACAGCGAGCGTGCATTCAGCATGGACTCGGCCTTAAACTGCAGAGGTCTCTATCGGAAGAGACGGAAACCTAATTGAATATTCCTATAGGAATTGTAAACGCTCAGTTCCAGCCCCCATGCGCTCTACTTATACCCAACATGTATCAAAGCTTAGAGGGAAACTTCATGCAGTTTTTCATTGTTTTTTATTTGTTTCAAAGAATAAATAAATTACCCATATCTGCAGATTATGATATGTTTATTTTGGAGATCAAAATACCATGTTGGGCAACAACGCTGGCCTGATGTTACCGGTAAGCCAATGACACTCTAATATTTCAGTATCTGGCACAACAAAATAATTGAATAATGTCATTTATTTAAAACGTTAGTGGAAGACGGTGCGAACTAAAATGGGGCCTCTGTATCTTGGGTATTAATATAAGCCCACAGCGATAATCCGGAACCAATTTCTGCCAAAACGCTGGGAGAAAAGCTGGACACCACCGTGCCTCCAAAGGTAGGTTTAAAAAAGAACCCTGGCGAATTCCTGGAGTTCTTTAAAAGAACAGGAGCTCGGTGCGCGCTCTTGACGTCGGAGCCGATGCACGTGTGCAAGGGACGCTCCGTGCACTACGCCGCCAAATATAGATTTAAACCCCTGAACGGTGGCTTTTTCCGGCCCACGTGCTACAGCAACGGCCGGGGGAGCTGGTGGGGATGCACACTAAGAAGGATTTGAAGCCGGGAACCCCAGATTTTTCCTGCTACAGCCACAGCCAGCGGCAGCAGACTCCAAAAAGAAAAACAAAGATGGCGCTGAGGTGAATGCTCGGGAGCGCGCAGCATCGAGCTTGGGCGAGGGAGCAGAGAGGCCGGTTGCAGGGACAGAGGTGGACACCTCAGAGAGAAGGGCAACGCTGAGAACTCGGCAGAAAGAGCAATCGCAGGAAAAGAGCCAGAGGTGAGAGCTGTCGCTGAAAGGGAGTATGGCAGAGGCGGATACTGTGATTACAAAGCAGGACCTCCAGAATATGCTTAAGGAAATGCAAGCTGGCTTTTAGTCAGCTCTGGATAGAACTGTAAAGGAATTTAAAGCAGACGTTTCTTTACTGGCGAAAAGAACTACAGAGCTGGAAGACAAGATGGATGGACATTGCCGTACAAAAAACAGGCGAATACTGACGGAAGTCCTACGCCTCAACGAAGAGATAAGAGCTATGAGAGATGGTATAGACGACCTGGAGAATAGGGAGCGAAGGCAGAACCTACGCATTCGCCATATCCCCGAGTCTGTGTCCGTGGCAGCCCTCCAGCCACATCTTAAGAGACTCTCTTTTTTTGTCAATTGACCCCCTACTACAAGATGGTGATCTTTTAAAGGATAGAGCCCATAGAGCTTTGGGTCCAAGATTTGATGATCCCAAAAGAAGCAGAGTTGTGGTTCTGAGGCTGCATCAATGTGCAACCGAAGAAAAGATTATAAAAGGCTGCAGAAACAGGCTCAATTGACTTTGAAAATGATTCTATTCAGATCTTCCAGGACCTGTCTAGGTTAACAATAGATAGGCGGAGAGGACTGCGACCGGTGACAGCGAACTCCAGGAGAAGGGGATTCGCTGTTGATGGGCTTTCCCGTTCCGTCTTGTCAACCATGAAGGTACTAGGAGATAAAAGAAATGACTATTTGGCGCTCCCCAATGCAAAACCCAAAACTAATAATACACCACTGACTGAGGTGGTAAATAGTAATATTAGAGATAATATCCACAGATAAACACAAACAAATGAAATGACTGTTACGATCACTCAACCTCTGAAAAAGGAACAACCAAATTCCTTCAAGAGTTCACAGACAGAGAGGTGAGGTAGTAGATAGTAAACAGTTAACCACTAGGGGTTAATAGAAATCTTGAGTATACTTTAACCACTGTGGGTTGATAGAGTTCTTGTAGGTAATTCAAGAAGTCAGTAGGTAGATTAGAGCTGGAGAAGAAAGCAGGGAGTAGTGGTGCAGTATTCCAAAGTGGTTTTAATACAAGATGCACACAACAATAATAAAAAAAATCCCCCTTACAGGGCACTCACATTTGTTAGTGCCCTATGGGCATATAATGGTATCTTTAGATGATATTCTTTCCTCTTAGGTCCCGGTAATGCGTCTTGGCTGCCTGGCTCTGCCTTGCGTCCCCCCAAAAGCGGCCGCTGGGAGTAACGCTCTGCTCAACACTGCGCTCTGACATCACTCGTTCTCCCGTCCTGGTTCCTCCTTCTCACTCAACGCGTTTCGCTAGCGGTTCTAGCTTCGTCAGGAGTGTAAAAACTACTACGGTTAAAATACCCTCAGTCCGTCTCCTATTGGTCCGGACTGAAGCTACACTTAAAGTTTCTAACGGCTGATTCACCAAACTCCTAGCTTTAAAAAGTTTATATCGTGAGCTTTTTTGCGACCGGATAACAAATAAATAAACATTTTACTTATACATATGTCTCACAGTGAATTAATATACACTTTTACAACATGCTTATGCTAAAAACAAGAAGGAAATCCTTATACTTTGACTAGCTGAGTAATTTCTTTGGCAGATTCGTCATAAACAACACAGACTGACGGTTGTTGTCATTTGGTTGGTGATCAGCTGATTCAGCAAAAACGGGCTCTAAAAATCTGCATCAGGAGCTCCTATGTGACCACATAATAATTACATATTCAGAATGCTTATACATACTCAAATATGTCTCTCAGTGAATTGGTAAATTACAACATACTTACAATAGGAACAGAATGGTAATCCTCTTAACACATACTGCTGATTGTTCACTCTCCCCTGTCTTCTTTTTTTGGGAACACATCCGGACAAAACCTGGAGTACCATGAATCATAGAGTTCAACAATTAATTGATAACAACCAGTCATTTATGTTGCTTATGACGAATCTGCCAGAGTGAAAAATCAGCTGGCATTAGTATGTGTTGAGGATTACCATTCTTGTTCCTATTGTAAGCATTTTTTAATTTACCAATTCACTGAGAGTCTTATATTTATACTAAACAAATCTAGTGGAAACTAGTCCTGGGCCCCAGGAAAGCTGTCTGCGGACCTGGATATAGATAAGAAATCTAAAAAAAAACTAATCTAAAGAAGTGAAGTAGAGGTTGTGGGGATGTTAGCATGGAGTTTGGTCCAGCCGCACAGCTGGTACCTATTGAGTTGGGGATTTGGATGTTAGGAGTGTGCCAAATAGGCTCCCTTTGGCAAGTTTTCAAAGTGTGTTTGAATGTCTGAAAGCTGGGGGGAGTGTCTGATGGTGTGTGGTAGGGAGAAGTCTTGTAGGTGAGGGAGGGGCTCTGAGTAAAGACACTGACTGGCACTGAGAGTTTGAAGCAGGGGAGTCTGGTTCAATTCCTGGTGTCGACTCCTTGTGACCTTGGGCAAGTCACTTTATTTCCCTGTGCCTCGGGCACCAAAAACATAGATTGTAAGCTCCACGGGGCAGGGACCTCAGCCTGCAAAATGTCTCTGTAAAGCGCTACGTAAAACTAGTGGCGCTATACAAGAACATGCTATTAATTAATTAGGTGTTGTTGAGAGAAGTTGATAAGGCAGGAGGAAAGGTGGATATCGTGGGCAGAACGGAGCTGGCGCTTGGAGATATATTTAGGGATCAGTGCGGAGATGTAAAGGGGGGCTGGGGGCAGCGTCGTTGAGAGCTTTATAAGTCAGGATACAGGTTTTAAATTCTAAAGTATATGGGAAGCCAGTGTAGGGATTTGCGTAGTGGAGCAGCAGCATTGGTGCAGTGAGTGAGGTAGGTAAATGAGTCTGGTAGCAGTATTTTAGATTGAAGTTGGGAGGTGGAGGCAGCAGGACTTAGGCCGAGTCCATAGAAGGACAGGCCGCGCTGAGCCGTGCGGACGCTCCGCACTGAGCCCCTGCATCCTCAATGAGGATGCCTTGAGAGGGGGCTCACGCGAGCGTCCGCTGGCGTGCTGAGGCGCTGGATTTTTCAGCCGACAGCCAAGCTGTTTTTCAGCGTGCTGTCGGCTGAAAACATCCAATCGGAGCGGAGCAGCGTCAACGGCGCCGTGACGTTGACGTCGGTGCGACGTCACTGCCCCGTCTCCCTCAGTCTCCCCCCGCTGGCTCGCCTGCATGGGCATGAAATCGCGCAGATTTCAGCAGGCGAGCCTCAGCGTCAGCGCGCCTCAGCCCTGCTACCCCTTCTATGGCCCCAGCCTTAGTGAGGGCTTGAATATGAGGAAAGAGTGAGAGGGCAGAGTCAAAGATGACCCCTACGCAGCGGACTTGGTGTGTTGATGAGATTGTGGTGTTATTGACAGGGAGAGTTTGGGCGTGGAGGTGACAGTGGAAGGGGAAAGAGTATTAATTCTGTTTTGGACATGTTAAGCTTCAGGTAACTGTGAGACATCCAGGACGAGATTGCTTAGAGGCAGTTGGTGATATGGGACAAGAGACAGAGAGATCAGGGGAGGTAGATTTGGCTGTCATCAGCATAGAGATGATACTTAAAGCCAAAAGATTCTATTAGTTCAGTGGGACGCAATACTTTTTTGTGGGGGCGTGGCGCGCGGCAGTTAGAGGCCACGCGCTAAGAGTGCGAGGCCTCTTTAAATTTACTTACCAGCTTCTTGTCCACGCGTCTCCATGGCAACGCGGCATCAAATGACACCCGTTACCATGGAGACGTGACGGCAAATGCCGCCGCGGGTCACGTGACATCACATGACCCTGCAGCGTCATTTGACACACTATTAGAGGCGAGGGAGGGGAGGCCCGAGCAAGGAGGCAGCAGGTAAGGGGGGGGGGGGGGCGCGGCGGGAGTTTGCGCACCGGTGTACTAGTTCCCCAGGAGAAAAGGTGTAGAGTGAGAAGAGCAGAGGACCACGGACAGAGCCTTGTGACAGGAGGAGGAAGCCAAGAGGAGACACCAGAGAAGGAAACTCCAAAAGAGAGGTTGAATAGGTAGGACTTGAACCAGGAGAGGGCTGTATATAATCACACATATGTACTCTTGTCACACAATGTTTTTAACCTCCCTCCCCCATTGTACTGCGCTGTGGAATATGTTAGTGCCATAAAATTAAGAGCATAATTTTTTTAATTTGTTCTCTCCAACCTTTTATTTTTATGTTTTTATTAATAATTTTTCAGAAATTAGGGAACTGTTTAAGGGAATTTTTTTGTAGTGCAGTAATTAACTTTGGCCAGCAGGTGGCACTGCGTGCATGCTCCTGATAGAGCAGAATTAAAGCACATTTGCAACCCATCCTGTTTGTCACCAAGCTCATTTCTCCAGAATCATTTTACATGTGCTTAATGAGATGTTAGAGTGTACAACTCTTCTGAATTAGTGGCATGTGGCTATTAAGAGCTGGGTATTGCTGATTTCTATTACAAATGGCTGTAATCATCTTTTTATTTTTTGGTAACTTATAGAGGACCACAGGTTGGTACTGATGACCAGTGCTGAGCATTGCCAGTTGTGTATGGAAGTTAATGGTGCATGTGACGGTTAGCAGTTGTATGATGCACATCAACCAATGATTACATGAGGTCCGTCATCCATCCCATTTCCCCTTAATAGCTGGACCGACCATGAAGGATCCGTGCCATAGTAGATGGAAATATTCAAGGATAACCTTAACTGGCACACTTACCTCGTCACATTGGCTAATATGCTGGCAAAGTGCAATTTACTTTTGTGTTGCTGTTTTGAGGTACTCTACTACAGTACCTGTTCTCCACTGCACTAAAATGTGGATGAACAGGTAGAAGTGTTGTTTCATATGTTTACTTTTAGTTGTTTGTTTGTTTGCTTGTTTGCTAATGATCTGTCTTTTTGTTCTTCAGTTAACAAACTCCTCTGTGTCCCCAGGGCAGGGATGGAAAAATCCTGGGCACCTAACATTTTAGGCCTGGGCTGCTGGAAGTGCTGACTGACCTGGCAGACCCAGGGAGACACACAATTTCCTGCTCACCAAAGCATATTGTGTGTACATAGTAGTTTCCACACTTACTATATGTGGCAGGTCTGATCGAGGTACAAGTTAAATATACTTTGGTATTTGTTTAGGAGTTAAATTATGCAACTGCTACTATTGATACCTTGGATTACCTAAAGGGTTGAAATGGCAGTAAAAGGTGTTGTACAGCAGAGTGCTTTGCCACTACCCAGTTTATTGCCAATTCGGTCAGTTTACGTCATTTTGTATCTGCAAATAGGGGTTGTTGTACCTGGATGCCTTCGCAGTGCGTGGTTGCTGCAGGGCATGATTGAGATTGTAGGAGAGCACTGTGCTGGTCAGTTCAATCTTACCAAGGTGCTCTGAGGGGCACCATGTTCTGCCATGTCAAATGTCATTGCCTGTTACCATGATTGAGATGCAATGGCCGCTTTGCTTGGGAAAATTGCTTAGTTCTCTTTGTTGATTGGCAGGGGTGCCATGCTGGATTAGCAAGGTGCAAAGCGGGAGGGACTGAATTCAAGTACATTACCTGGGGTTTGTCTTGAAATAGGTAGAATAGTTTGTGTGGGCAGATTGAGGCGCTGTAGCAGTGCTACATGAGGGTCCGGTCATTTGTGTCTTCTGTCCTAATGTTCTTTAAGTGGCTGAGCTGGGATACAAAGAAAAAGGCACATGTTTAAAATGCCTTTTGATGGGCCCTTAAACATGCACCAGGTATTTACGTCTCTGGGGTGTGTGGAATAGCACGTCCTGTCCTCCGACCCCGCTGTGCTTCCTGTGAAAGTTGTTAAACCTTTTACTGCCCCATGGGAAAAATGTGTTCCGGGATTTGGGAACAAAAGCATTGCAGCGTTCCCCCTGAGCGAGCACCTCGGCTTTTATGGGGCTCTTACAACCCACACTTTATGGGAGAAGGCTTTGTAAGAGTTGACACCACTTCACTTTCTTCTTCGTCTTTCTTTATTTTATTTTTTTTTCATTCGGTGCCTGGGAACTTCCTAGGAAGAAATTGTGCCCTATCCCTCCACACATATACACACATCATGGCCTATTTTCATAACCCTTCAATACCCCTTCCATAAATAGACTTATTACCTGATCATTTTTGTATTTTTCTCCCCTTTTAAATAGAAGTAGGAAATATTGTGCTCAGTCTTAATGTTATTCCTTCCCTATTGAGATCGCATTTTGAGAGCAATTTGGGAGGAATAATCCTGCTCATTGACTAATGGCGGCTATAGATCGTAAACTCTATACCTATTGTATCGGTTTTGCGTTCATTTGATCTTATTTTGCTTGTCATTCTATTGATGTAACTACTGTGCCCCTGTTGTACCACACTGCAGAATATGTTGGCACTTTGATAAATACAAGATAACAATCATTGGCAGGTAAATGAGAAAATCACTTAATTGGCCCCATCAGTTGTGTGCTGGCGTTCTCGTTGTGTTGATTCTTACTGTCCCTTTAGCAAACGGCTTGTTTTAGAGGTACAATTTGCACATGCAGCTTCTGTAACAGGGTGACCATGATCTCTTCCTGCTCCACACTGTGCAGAAATCTTTGCTCCAATGAACATTTCATAATTTGATGTTGGATTAAAACTCAGCTTTGCACAATGTATAAATCTCTGGAATGCAGGGGATCATGTTGTGGTGGTATGTTCCTTTTTGTCACGTTAATGCTATGTTATCTTACCCATAAGGGTATAATACCAACCTAATAATACCTATTGATGATGCAAGGTAAAATAATGCCTTACCTCTTGTAAATAGCCATGATTAATGTTACGGTTCAGCATGTCTGTGCATGCATAAACTATAACATACAATATTTTACCCCTCTCTACTAACCTTCAGCGTGTCTCCTTTTTTTTTTTTTTTTAATAGAGATGCCGAAAAAAAGCTGGTGAAAATCACAAGTGGCACTGTTCAACCTGATGTAAGTAAAGTGACTTGCGCCTGCGATCTGGTGTTGCAATGAAATGTGCAACTGTGGGAGTAAGAGTAGTGGTCAGACCATTGCTAGAAGAAAAACTAGTGCAGATAAAATATGTGCATGTTCCCGGAACCAAGGGAGGGGAAATACAGACCGGGTAAGAGGTGTGATATCGGACCGAAATGTTATAAGAATCGGACTAAATAGAACATTGGGGAGATTCATTAAATGTGATGGCGAGTTAACTGCTACTGGTTTGAATGTTGGTTCATGCACAATCCTGATGAGATCTTCATTGTACCTTAATGAATCTACCCCAGAATGCTTTGCAAGCAAAGTGGAGATAATACCTCTGCACAGACCGTGTGTCACATTGTGCGTTGCAGTACTGCTCAGGGTTCCTCCCGTAGTGAGAAGTAGAATGTCTGAGCACACCTTAAATAAGTTCTGGTGGGTTAAAAGTGACGAGCACCCTCCACCCTCCACCATACAGTGTGCAGCAAATAAAAGTACCACTTGTGAGCACGTTCACATTTCTCAGACAGGTCTGCAACTTGCTTTCCCCACATTCTGTCCTAGCATACAATGAATTTATTTATAAAATGTTTTACCAGGAAGTAATGCATTAAGAGTTACCTCAGGAGAAAAAGGTGACATACCGTGCTTATTTGCATGTCATTACCCATAATCCCTGGCTGCAGTGGAAGCATTGTATGCTAATCGATAATGGTGGGGTTGGCAGACCTGTTTGAGATATGTGAATGTGCTCACAAGTGGCATTTTTAATGTTTGTGCAGAAATAACATGCAGGGATAGGACTGGTGGCCTTTCATACCAGAGATTAGTTAAACAAAGTATCCTAGTCCCTTTACTCTTGTATTTTTGCCTTTGGATTGTGCAGGACTTCACATTCCATTAAGTAATTGTCCTTTAAGAGACAATCTGGTACATAAAGCGGCAAGAAGTGTTTTATTGTCATTTCAAATACAGAACAGCATCACCTTTTAAATGTATCCACATGTTAGGCATACAGGTTTCTCTTTGTTTGATAGGCGAGGAATTGTGTTTTCACGAGTTCCTCTGTAAAATAAAATCACACCCTTGGACTCAGTACGTTACCATATATCCACTTTGGTGTATCTGATCCTTCCTGCCCAGTGAGTAGAGAATGTGTGTACATTGGCGCACCACAAGAATGTAGTAAAAATGTCAACATTAGCAAAAACTGCCAAGTGTCACTTGTTCATCCAATGCTTAAAATCATCTCCTTGTCATCAGCCGTGTCAATTTTGCTTCCAATATATAGGGCCCAAGTAAGCCATGTTGCATGTTGCCTTGTACGTTGTTGCATCTCTAAGATTAAAGGTAACTTTTACTAATTTTCTGGGAAATTTGCAAGAACTTCAGTCTCAAAGTAATTGGCTCGATGTTCAATTTTGCTAGCTTGCGACTTCCTTTCAATGTTTTTACATCTTTTACGTGAATGGAGACTCCCTCACACATTTCTACCAGTAAGGTATTGAATGCAGCAGAATTCAATGTTCTCATTGCAATCTATTTTTCACAGCGACTTCAGAAAAGAGCAGAGCGGTTCAACGTGCCTGCCAGTCTGGACAGCAAGAAGGCCGCTCGTGCAGCCCGGTAAGCCAAGTGGTGTATCATAAGCTCTTCGCCAACCGAAAATTATTTCCCCTATTTACTTTTGAATTTAGACGGATTTTCCAGCTGGCAAAATTCAGCAACGCACCTCTTTTATATTGTGGTTGTGTTTCAAAAGTAGTTAATTTCACCTCCGGTGACCCCCTGCTTACAGAGATACTTACCTCCAAAGGGGCTGCCAGTGGTAGCTCCGGCTGGACACGCAATATGACGGTTTAAAGGACCAATAGGCGACTGCAATGTCATCCCCTGCTCCTTTCTATTGGCCCTGTGAAGCAGGACCTTTAAACCTATATTGGTTACCGACATCACCTTTTAGAGGTATGTATCTCGGGGAGCAGGGGGTCCCCAGATCTGAAATGAAAGTGGTTCAGCTCAGGAGACCCTTGCTTACCTCCCAGAGGGGAAATCATTTATTTTATTATTTTTTTTAAGGGAAATGCTTCTTTAAAGGAGAACAGGGCACAATTAAGTGCTTTAGCTTGGGGAAAACAATATTTTAAAACTAAAAAGCAAATAAAAACATAAAACTGGAGCTGTGCCGTTTTTGCTATTTTTAAGTATCAACTCGAAATGCGGTGACAATCTTTACAACCGAAAAGCATTCTAAAAAGATGGCTGACGTTTCCCCCCCTTTCTATTCCCTTATGTTTCTTTTGAAGGTTTGGTGGTGAGGCCACTACCCAGAAAGGTGAGGACACTGGAATAGTGGTGGATTCACATCTGGAAAACACAAGTGAGAAGCTGCAGCGCGGGTGTAACAGGAGCGACGCTTTCCCAAATCATTGTGATAGCTGGGCATGGAGTATCCATCGGTTTCCTCTCCAAGCAGTTTAGCCGCATAAAAATAAACAAAATTAGCTGGCACTAAATGACAAATGCACATTGAGAACCTCGTAGTCTATTTTGGGGGAAAGTGGCTATGTGAACAACAAATAGAATAGTATTGGCCTCCGTATATATTGTCCTCTGCAAGGTGGCAAATCCTGTTCTATGCGCTGGGGCCTCAGTGGCACATTGTATTTAAGGGTGAAATGTGGGTCTGGTTTGGCTCATGTTAACGGGGCAACCTGAAATATGACCAAAGTCACAGAGGGGCATTTTTTTTAGTATAGGTTATCTATGTTGTTTGTTTTTAACACCTTTTCATTCTCAATGTGACATTATCCTGCAGTTTTCTACATTTGAAACATCAATGCAGCATTTTGCTTTCAGGACCCGTGATAATTGCCACTAATGTGTTTTTAAAAGAATAAAAAGATTTTATAACTTTGTAATCAAACCCTGACTAGTTGGTGAGTGCTGCAGCATTGCACTGCATTTTCATTATTACTTCATTAGCAGAGGTAACATCAAAACATGTTAAGGCTACGTGGACACCTATAACATTCCTGGGACACCTCTAAATTGTCTCCCTTGGTTATTTGTACGCCTGGCTCTAATTTCTGTAGAGAACAGACCATGCACGGCCCTTGTGTGCACAAAGTACCGCTATGCATTGTGGGGTGCGATCACAGAGAGCAGAGCGGTGACCGAGCGCTTTACTCCGTAGCGGGTGCAAGCTTGTGGTCCGCATACACACACTTCAAACGCCATAAATGCTAAAATGAACAAAAGTGGTTGAGCGCATGTTGCTCGAACGGCGTGTTTTCACTTTATTACGTGTTTAATGTTACCAAGTGGCATTACACCTCGGAGAAATATTAATGTTCATTTTTAGGCAACCACAACAAACTATTTCGTCACTTAACAACTGATGAATAAGTCGGTTCAGATCCCTGTGACTTTACACTTAGAATAGTCGTTTCTCCTCCACTTGTATTGGTCCCATAACTGCAACCTTACAATCTTGGTATTTGTTTCATGTCCCATGACATATTTAATTGGGTTTTGTATTTTAAACCATATTAGTCCCTTTGCTGGCATATCTGCATGCAGGGATTTATGGCAGCGAGCTGGTTTAAATGGATTTTTAATTCTAAAATAAAGGGTAAAGCCATTTGCAATGTTTACCACTTACTACTTTGCAACACCTTTTAGTTCAAACTGCCCAATTTTAAGCTAAAGAGAATGCATACTAATTTTTCTTTTTTCTTCTGTTGTCAGGTCCGTCATTGGATGTCAATTCTACGGTGAGAACAAATACTATGTAAATATAAAAAACTGTTACTCATCATCTGTGCGTCATATACCAGCAGTACTGGCACGATCAGGACTTTAATGCACACAAACATGATTTTGTATTCACAAGACTTTATTCAAGTCCTGAGAGTGCCTGCTTACTATTACATATAGAGATGAAGGGAAGAGCGATAGATAATATCTAAATATGGTGTGTGTATTTATATATTTGTTTTCTTGTGCAGCAATTCTGTTTTTGAAACTAAAGAATCATTTTGAATTAATTTAGCCCGAGTCTAGTGTCTCCTTTGCTACCAAATCCAGAGCCATTTCAGCAGCAACACTTATTGGCAAAGGGCTCCATGACGATTTAGTCTTGCCTACTTACCCATCTTGCATTCAGTCGCATCTGAATATGAGAACTACATAAAAAAAAAGTATGTTACTCAAAAATGGTATTGATGCAACTGCTAGAACTGAAGCATTCATATTCAGAGATGCTTGATTATGTCCCACATGCTTTGGTTTCCTCTCTGTCCCTGTGTAATTCTTTCCACCGCCGCTCTTGCAGGTGAATCTGGATAAGTTGAAGGAGCGTGCTCAGAGGTTTGGCCTCAGTGTGTCCCCTGTCTCCAAGAAGGTACGGTTCGCTACGTATTTTGGTGGCGCGTGGGCATGTAATGTACGAAATGAATACTAAGGGAAGGGGGAACATCATTGGAAGTTTCCATGCAATATCTGCATTATTGCAGTTTAATGGCTAAACCTTAAATGTTTTTATCGTCTCAAAAATATTGCCATCGTTTGTTCAGTGCAACATGTTTATCGACATGGACCAAAGAAGATGGATAATACAGAATATATTTCCTTTCCAATTTTTTTTTTTTTCCAACTCCAAAAAGCTGTAAATATATTCTTCGAAGAGGAGAAATGCTGTTTACTGCACTGGTTCATGGGTCTTGCCCTAAAACATTGCTTTTCTTTCTTTGGCCTTCATTCAATGTATATGTTTGAACCAGTAGTATTCAAAGAAGCGTATAGGCAACATGTCAATGCCTAAATAGGACCTTCCTTTATAACAATCCCCTTGAATTCCTAGGTTCTTCAGGTAGTTGTCCATAGCTGTTGGAGACGTGTGGCCCCAAGTTAACAGCCAACACTTTGTTTTGCAGTGTGCTTTGCTGGCACCTCTTGCAATAAAGGTGTTAATAGTATTGTTATGATTGCCGCTATACGCACGCATTGTTTCACTTGCTTTTAAACATTCTCTGCATCTGAATAAGCCCTTTTGTAATTATTTACTGCCTCTCACTGACCAATGTAGTGTCATTATAAACCATGGTTGGTGGTGCTGTGCATCGATGGCTTTGCAAAAGGACTCTGTGGAAATTCTGGAGCTTATCTTACCCAAAACACACGAGTGCAAAAGTCTGCAGCTGCCAATTGTCAGAGCAAATATGTGTCGTGATGAAAAGTTATAGGAGAATAACTCTACAGTTCATTGGTATGTAGAGCACACAGAATACAATAAGCCTAAAGGTTAATTCATTGTATCATATAGCCATATATTGAGGCCCAAATGCAACTCCTTGTGACCTTGGGTATTCTGTTCCTGTGCCTCCCACAGCTAAAGAACTTCAGCTTAGATTCCTGTTGTAGACAGAACGTGTCATAACTCCCCTCAATGTATGTCTCTAGGTCACACAGGCATTAGTAGGTGCATATGCCCTCCGTTGCGTTTGACATTCTTTGCTTGTTTTTTTTCATGTAGATACATTGAACAGGGGAGGAATAAGATGGTTACTTGGTGCTTTTCCCATTCTGTCAGAAACCCTTTTCTCTGCAGGGCACACACTCTCCCGTGCTGGTTTTGGCAGGGTTGGCTGTGAGCTGAAAGTGAGGTGAAAAGCGTATATCTGCACTCCTAATCTCACAATGCTCAGCCTTGGACATTTACCCAGTAATATGTGTATGTGGCTCTCACAGGTGTGTGCACATCCGTCATGCCTCCCTTCCCATCGGGATCCCAAACAATCCCATTTCGGGCAAAGCAAACATCTCACTGTAGTGTTAGCCTGCAATAAGCCACATTTATGAGGGGCTTTGTGCTGCAGTGTGTAGGGCATATTCACACCTCCCTGTTGGGAAGGTTATTGCTGCTTTTTAATAAACTTGAAGCCCATCCCCCAACTTCTTTATGGTTCCACTATGCCTCCTCTCTTGGTTTTTGTGAGCTGTTCAAGAGTTTACATGGTAATCATGGCAGATTTTGCACCTTGCTCAAATATGTCATGCTTTTAGCTGCCAGAGGAGTGTCTTGTAAGAAAAGTTAAGGATGCTATTAAAGCAGCGCTAGAATAGAGTATGTTTGAGTTGCAGTAAAATCAATCACCCATATAACGCCTTCTATGCAGTTTTATAACACTTGTTTTAAGATCTGTTCAAATGTGAGCCCGAAGGCATACTTTGCATGTTCCCTGGTATTTACCATTCTGTTGTCAAACTATACTGCTTTAGCCAGATGCTCAATCGTAACTGGTGCGTGCTCTTGTGATTCCAGCAGTCCGAGCAGAGTTCTAAAGCCGCTCTATGAGCGATCGCAAATGTTAGACGTCACTTTCTTTAAAAAAAAAATTAAGAATAGATAACTACTCTAGGACTTTATAATTCAGTATCTGACAAGGGTGTTTAATGTCAAAGCAATGTAAAATGCTCTAATTATTTTGGGGAAGGCGTCTTGTTCTAGGCTAATTTTCATGCTTTTCATTGTACAGGCAGAACATCCCTTTCATTGTTTAAAAGTTGGTATGTTTCATTCCCTTCCAACTCTGAAATCAATCATATTTACCTCATAGGCCCCTGGTTAATATACATCCTTACCTGTTCTGGAAACTATTTGTGTCTTATTCATTTGGATGGAACTGAACTGTTCGACAGCGCAGAGAAGGCGACTTCACAGCATATTGATTAGGGTCCCTAAGTGTGTTATGCACAATCCATACACAATCTGTTTGCAAACTAATTTGCTTTCTGAGGGGCCACGTGTTAAACAACTGCTTCAATTACATGTAGCTAACAATTAAGGAGCTACTTGAGCTCACACACTCAGAATTTGTGTATCCCTCACTATTAACCAGCGATGTTACTTTTCTTGTAATACAGCAGCAGGGTAAGCAATAGTGAGGACTCATTCAGTCATATGTAATCGCCAATATGAAAACGACAAGTGACAGAGATACATATTCGGAATTAAATGCATAATTTCCAAATTGCACAACAGTAAATATTTAGAAATAGTTTTCAATTTTTTTAGATGTGCACACTGCAAAAAGTGGCTATTGTTTCAACAAGGTAGTAATGCTTATTAATCACACATACCATATATACGTACATCACCACTCACCCTCCCGTATACACACACACACACACACACACACACACATACACACACACACATATACACACACACACACACACACACACTATACACCCCATACACACACATTTTATTTATAAAATGTTTTACAAGGAAGGAATACATCGAGAGTTACCTCTCGTTTTCAAGTGTGTTCTGGGCACAGAGTTATGACAAATACATGGTTACAAATACATAGTTACATTAAGTGAGCAGGGTTATACATTATATACAAGACGTGTGTGTGTGTGTGTGTGTGTGTGTGTGTGTGTGTGTGTGTGTGTGTGTGTGTGTGTGTGTGTGTGTGTGTGTTACACACACACACGTGTGCGCGCTCACATTATATACAGTATGTATATTATACGCACACACACATATATAAACACCTAAACTGTACATTATATTAGTATTCATTTGGATCTATATATTTACAAGTGTATAAATACTGTTTTTGCATATATCATTTGTAGTTAGTTAGGTGTGTGTGTGTGTGTGTGTGTGTGTGTGTGTGTGTGTGTGTATGTGTATGTGTGTGTGTGTGTGTGTGTGTGTGTGTGTGTGTGTGTGTGTGTGTGTGTGTGTGTGTGTGTGTGTGTGTGTGTATAATACTATAATATTTTTACAGCTTGAAGAAATGTAGTTCCTAAACGTCAGAGGGTTAATACAGGAACAAACTGGCAACAAAGCGTCAGTCACCAGTGCCAGTCCAGTCCTCCCTTGTACCCACAGCGCCTGCTCTTTTGCACTTCCGAGCAGACCTTCCTAACCTGAGGCTCCAGCCTCGTCGCCCTCACCCCCTCCCATCCTCTCCGTTCTTAATTCTCCCTAATGAGGGCATATTTTACATGTGGTCCCTACAGAATTGTGGTCACTCATTGCAGCAGATTAGCTGTCCCGAGCTGGCAGCAAAATATTTGATGACGTTTTTTTGTGGCAGGCGAGAGACAGAGGTCAGCCGTCCCGTGGGGATAATGTGTGTGTACAAAATATCTGCAAGAGGGGTTGGGGGGTGAGGGGAGCGCGAGAAGAATAGAAGTGATTGTTTCGGGTTCAGATACGTGATTAATTCAGGGTTTTTTTTTTTTTTTTTTTCATGTAGCTTTTATTTGTGCAATACAACGAAATGTGTTCTGATTACAACTCTGTCAGTGTTAACCGTTTGTGAAAAAAATATCTTCTTATAGAGTATAGTTTCTAATGCCTATATGCAGCTGGTATCAGAACTTGCCAAAAGCACCTCTTTACCGTTGAAAGTTACCTGAGTTACACTGAACACACTAGTTCTTGGGTGGCAAATGTCATGCACCAAGTGAGCATTATACACACTGCAATGGTTTGCTTACACCATTAGTAGCCAGGAGGCTCAAAAGTGCCATTGATGGTGTATTTGGCAATGGAAATAAGATGTCTGATCAGTGAGTTTTTTTCAAATTGCCCCTAATATTTTCAGCTCCATTGCAACCTTCAAAGTGAATTTTCCTATTTTTGCATCTTGGTTAAATACAGCTTATTGAAGATAGCATAGGATTTCAGTAAGCACATTTTATATAAAACGTTGGGTCACAATAAAAACATTGGCATTTTTAGTACTGTGAATCTGCCCACTTCATGGTAATAAATGAGCTTTTAACTGATGGCATTGGCAAGAGAGGAGACACAGATCAGTTGTATTGTAATAAACTATCTGTGAATCAAAACATAAACTCCGTTACCCAGGCACACACTTCCCATATGTGATGATGTCTTCACCACACTCCTGGTCTTTATCATTGACACATTTGTCACATAAACCCACCACAAAACTGATCATTATTTATTCAGTTCTTGCGAACGCCCGTAACAAAAGCACACTTCTATTTCACACCGCGGCCAATAATCCTGATCTAAGTCATGGAAATTAATTGGGGATGTTATGTGGAATGAGAAAGCAGACGGGTGAAGCATTGTGACTTTCAATTATAATTTGAAGGAGCGGTTAATTCCGGCTCTGTGATTCCAGCATCTGTTACTCCAGATCTGTTAGCGTTTCGATTCCTCCTCTACATAAACTATCCTCTTGCATTATGACTTTTTTTTATTGCTTTTGACTGCAGACAATGGGAAGGTAGATCTAAATATGTTACATTAGAGTGCAACGGTGGGGCTGTTTAACGAATGCTGGGAATAAGTTCAGATCGGTTTGATCTGTCGGACCTACAAGTTCAATAAAACTGGGTAGCTGCTTTTTTTTATTGCAGTAAGTATTCACACAACCTGTTTATTTGCCTAAACAATATGCATCTTTAATCAGGAGCCATTGGGCAAACATTTTATTTTTACATAATTGCTCTGGCAGGTGATCTCACCTGTGTTGAAACTGTTTTTTTTTTTTTTCTTCTTAGCAATTCCTGTTAATTTATAGAAAGGAACGCCCTCTTCTGTCCCATTAGACAATGGGGCTTTTCGTTGTGGTTTTTCTCATCTGTTTGTCAGAGGGGAATCTTCTGAGGAGATTCCCTTTGTGCATCCCCTACTCTTATTGGAGGATAGTACTGCAAATCAACCGATAAGGATTGACTGTCTGACAAATGGTGCTGTGATCCCAGTTGATTCATCCCACCCTCTATACTTAGAACTAAAATGTCAATCAAATTCTTGTGGTTTTGTTAGTGATAAAAATCCAAGTGACAAAAATGTAATCTAAATCTGCAGTTCAGGAGACTATTCAAATTGAGATCTTTATTCATTGGCTTTTGATGTTGCACAACCACTGTCCAATGTAGGTCTCACAACTGCAGCATATGGCCGACCCACTGCCCGTAACTTCTAAATAGAGATTAGAACTCTGGGCTTCTCCACTAAGTTTATTTATTAGTGGAATCAATGTTTTGGTGGCAACATGGCAGCTTCAAGATAGAAGAAACAAAAAATGAAATATGCACCCTCTGAACACAATTAAATGTTGCCAAAATTTCAGTACCTTGCCATATGGTGATGAAAGCATGAGGAAGCGTGTGTGTGTGTGTGTGTGTGTGTGTGTGTGTGTGTGTGTGTGTGTGTGTGTGTGTGTGTGTGTGTTCATCTATATATCTATATCAATCTCTCTCCTGTTGAATAAATATCCAATACAAATCTTGACACTATAATCACAATACGATGCAAAGTAAAAAGTAAGCAAACGCCATTACTAGTAACAGATATCAATATGACATGTATAGTACAAACAGAAATATGGTACCATTCAATCTTAAGTGGGCATACTATGCAGCCCCCTTCTCAAGTAAATATTTCAGGATCCACAAAAAAATGAACTGATTAATATATATATAATCTATTCTAAATATTGGCATCAATGACCAGGGGAAAGGCAGATAAAAAGATGTGGTTAAAAGTTAATGAAATAAATGTGGGCGTATTGTAAAATCTGATCCTGCTATGGATATGGCATTGGAGAATCCTCTTATAGCATGTACATATATTTTATCAAGACTGATCTTTAGAGATACATGTCTAGCCCTCCAGGTTCTTCAATGTCGGGTGCTAAAAAGCACCATATAAGCAACTCGCTAAATCAAAGTCCATCTTTTTGTCACCCTAGAACTAAACAATTTTATTACTAATTATATGTGAACTATTACAGTTAACAAAAACCTTTAACTACTGTAACGTTAGTGTGGCTTGGGCTACATAGGGAAAACAAATCCACCCTTAAAAAAAGGCAGATGAGGTTTAATGCAGATAAATGTAAAGTTATGCATATGGGAAACCAGAATAAACAGACTATTTACAAATCACCTTTTGCAACCGACGATTTACAAATTAAATGGGGCTAAATTAGGGGAATCCTTGATCGAGAAGGATTTAGGAGTGCTTGTAGACAGAGGCTTGGCAATAGTGCCCAAAGTCATGCAGTAGCTGCAAAGGCAAACAAGATCTTATCTTTCATTAAACGGAATGGATGAATGGGAAGTAAACATAATTATGTCCCTTTAATAAAGCATTAGTAAGACCACACCTTGAATATGGAGTACAGTTTTGGGTACCACTTCTTAGAAAAGACATTAAGGACATAGAAAGTGCACAGAAGAGCCACCACATTAATAAAGGGGATGGATAATCTGGCTTATGAGGAGAGACTAGTGAAATTAGATTTGTTTATATTAGAAAAGAGGCGTTTAAGGGTATAATAACTATATACAAGTATATTTGGGAACAATACAAGGAGCTTTCAAAAGAACTTTTCATCCCAAGGGCAGTACAAACAACAAAGGGTCATCCCTTAAGGTTGGAGGAAAGGGGATTTCACCAGCAACAAAGCAAAGGGTTCTGTCAATGTTCCAAATTGACAAACGGGGTTCATTTGATAAGTAGTTTATTTAATACATAGTATCATACTCATTCAAAAGTCTACACTTTACAGTAAGGGCAGTTAACATGTGGAATTCATTACCCATGGAGACTGTGATGGCAGATACAATAGATATCTTAAAAAAAGTTGGACATCTTTTTAGAAAGGAAAGGTAAACAGGGCTATACCAAATATATCTACACCAG
Source organism: Ascaphus truei (assembly GCF_040206685.1). NCBI lineage: Eukaryota > Metazoa > Chordata > Amphibia > Anura > Ascaphidae > Ascaphus > Ascaphus truei. The sequence continues at coordinate 327,189,680 of NC_134485.1, read as the reverse complement.
GGATATACCAAAATGGGAAGGATGTGGATCCAGGGAGTAATCCGATTGCCAATATTTGGAGTCAGGAAGGAATTTATTTTTCCCTTTATGAGATATTATTGGATGATATGTCACTGGGGGTTTTGTTTGCCTCCTCTGGATCAATATACTGTAAATACAAATATAGGATATGTATCTGTCGTCTAAATTCAGTATAGGTTGAACTTGATGGACATATGTCTTTTCAACCTCATCTACCATGTAACTAACCTCTTTGCATCTGCCTTTTCCTGGTCATTTGGTTATACCTGGTTCTTAGTTGGGTTAGAACAGTTTGATGCCAATATTTTGCATACTAATATACATATATTTCCCTCTGTCCTGATCTGTTTATTATGTAAGCTTGTTTTACATTTCATCCTTTATTCCCTTGTATAGCGCATCTAAAATATTTACCAAAGGGTACTACTATGTTCCAATGTTTGTATTATGCAGGTAATTCTTTCGATATGTTACTAGTTATGGTGTTAGTTTTTATTTTACTAGTTAGATCAGTGATTTCCAACCTTTTTTCTTTGGAGGAACCCTTGAAGTATTTCGAAAAATCTCAGGGAACCCCTATCTGGCTGACACATATTAGGTTCGACAGGGGTCAGTCACAAGATTTCACACCTCACGAGCCACCTCTATTTCCCACCCTCTACCCATGTATGTCTCTCCCATCCGTCTCACTAACTCTCCCCCCTCCCGCCTCGCATGTATTTATCCCTTGCGTTTCACTCTTACTCCCTCTTTTCCTCACTCACTCCCTCCTGCCCCCCTCTCTTCTCTCACTCGCCCTTACCTTCCATCAATTACCCCACTCTCTCTCAATCCATCCTACAAAATACATACCAAAAAAACCCACACCCAGAGGGGGTGGGTCTGTGGTCCAGAGGAGGAAACCCTGAGACTGCTTCAAGGAGCCCCAGGGTTCCACGGAACCCTGCTTGGGAATCACTGAGTTACATAGTATTGGCATAGTAGTTATATTGTTAGTTTTTGTTCGTAATGTTATATTATTGAAATCGCTGTACTGTTGCCATCAGTTGAAATACTAGCACTACAATAGTGTGTGTTCGTGTTCGCTCGCTCGCTCCATCATTGCTGTCAGAATGAGGCAGAATCCGTTGGATTGGGATTTTTTTGTGCTAAATTTAAAGGGCACACATATGATCATTTTTTTCTTTTTTTATCCTGAAGAAGGCGTTATGTTTTCTCTGAACCATTGTTTCTAATACTGGTGTGGCCCAGCGTTATAATCTATTAACTGGCTTTGCATAATTTCACTTTTTCTTATTGAGTATTAACTATATTGTGCTAGTCCCTTCCTGGCACAATAATTAATTGATGCAAGGTTGCCCTACCAGTATCGTAGGCTGAGGCAAAGGGTTAATAAAATGGTTCTATTCCTTTGGCCCAAACCTTTACCCCCCCCCCCCCCCCAAAGCGCAAACATTGCTGGGTGGGAGAGGCTGACCTCCCTCTGAAGGGGTCACCTAGTTCTTCTTTATTTATCCCTGCTGTGAAACAAAACTTGTCTTTTGTGGCTGACACACATACATCTTATCTCCTCTGAATCTCTCTTCCTCCCCCATCTATTATGGTTGAAAGAGTGTTGTCTTGAGCCATTCAGCCCTTGCTTGAGCTACCAACTCTGCCTGTCAGAGCTACTAGTGTAGATGTGCTCAGACCCTTACTTTCCAACTTCTTACCAGCCCTCTGAAAAACTGTGACCGGATAGAAATCCTGGTCCTGCTTGCCATTAACCAGCCCCATTAAATGGCATCTTGTAATGTGTATAATATATTGTGACATGCTGTACGTAGAACAATGCGTGACAGGAGCATGCACACTGCACATCAGATAAATTGAAAGAGCAACTGAGGTGAACTGAACCACCGCTTCCAAGAAGAAACGTTTGAGAAACTCATTTGGTCAGACTGTTATGGATCAATATTTCAGATCCTGAGTGAATTGTTTTGTGTTTGTTCAGAAGAAGCGGTCTTGCCTCATTCTATGTATATATGGACAGGTGCCAGCAGTATACTTTACATTATTTATTTACTGCTTTGCCTTTTGCCACCAGTGACATTATAAAATATGGTATGGGGCTGCATAAGATAACTGCACGTATGTTAATATCCTCTGCTAACTCTCAGCCAGTCCATAATGTCTGCCTCCTGTGGAGTATTCCCATTAAAGTGTTATTCTTTTTTTCCTGGGTAAAGTGTATGCTGTAAGTAAATAGGTTGCAAGTGGCAGGAATTTATTGTGCCGGTATTGTGATTACTATAGAGCTTTGTTCAGTGACAGCACTTTTAATGGCCAGATGTTTTTGGCAGCCGGTTTCTGTTGTATACTAGTTCTGTATGGGTTTCTTAAACCCTTTCAGAGTGACGTACCTATCGACCTCTCGCTGCATGGCAGTTGTCTGCAAGCGACCTGTAATATTGACCATGTTAACCGTTCCAACTACGTCCTCCGAAGCGCACATGAAACCTAAATCTGCACCCTTCCAACGACCACTATACCGGTATATTTAAAACATAAATAGACGTCCTGCCAATCCCTTTAGAGTGAAAGTAATTTATATAAATGCAAATTTTCCGCCCCGCCCCAGCAACAAAGCCAGATATCTTTCGGTCGACTTGTCGTCCCTGCTGCTCTAATAACAGGGGCTAATGTGTTTTTCAAATGGCTCTCAGCCCACGCTCCAGTGCCCCTTTTCTCCTGGTCGCAGAACCCTACGCCAACTTTATTTTTTTTACCTCTCGCCTTAGTGCCAGCAAGGTCCAGTAATAAAGCGGTGTACTTATTTAAACAGGTATGTTGCTTTAAAAGCACTGGGGGTGTTGAAGGGTTTGAGGGTAATCTTTATTGTGCTGCTTTGGCCTTCACACAACTTTATCCCTGTTCTGCTTCCTGAATGCCCCATCTCTACTTTCATGTGTTACATTTTTTTTTTTTTTTTAAAGAGCATGACTTTTTTGTTTTGGTAGACAAGGAGTTAAAAGAAAGGTGATTAAAGTGCCGTGCAATGCAATACAGGCAGTCCTCTGTTATCCAACGGAATCCGTTCTGGAAGTAGCGTTGGATTGTGAAACCGCTGCAAAGTGAGCCCCATGTTAATCAGTGGCGGTGAGCGTTGGATAACGCATTCAGGCGTCGAAAAACGGCCCTTGGGGTTGCGTTGGAAATGCCATTCGTTGTTAAGTGAAACGTTGGATAACGAGGACTACCTGTACAGGCCTTTCCGATAGCAAATGGGGTATTATAATGTTCAACAGTTTGGCGGTATAGATTCAGGTTTTATGTGATCTCTTCTGTCACATTGACATATCCACTAACCGTATGTACATACGCACGCACGCACGGTCTGTAATATATAGCTATATCTCATTTTGTATTTTCTTTTTGTATCGAAGTGCAGAGATGGATTTTGCACAAGATCACGTAACATGCTCAGGGTGGGATTGAAGCTACAGCATTGTGATGTGCAAGCCAACACAGTCCTCATCACGCCATGCTCTGGCAAGACATTTTTGTTTAAATAAGTCCCTAATTTGAACTACATTGAGATGTAGCGGTGTGTTAAGTTCAGTGTTATCTATGTGCATACAGCTTTATTAATTGAGCTGTATGAATCATGGGCTTGTTTGGGTAAGACCCCGGTTCCTGAAGTAAGTCCAGTGCCACATCAGAAATGTAAGCTTTTTAGGGCAACACATGTATACTGCACTATTGGCATATTTCTTAATAAATTGGCAGTGTTGAATAGTGTGCGTTGTCTCAGAAGCTAAAAACTGAAAGATTTGAATACTTTTTTCACCCTAATTTCCTTCCAGCTGTTATTTGTTAGCCTGTTATGCCCACTGCAGGAATGTTGTTTTTTTCTTGTTCCAGGCAGCGCATGTGCAATTAGCAATCGTATATATTTGTTATAAAGCACAATTTGGGTCCTGAGGAAAGTTGTACTGGATGAGGATTGTTGGAGTGAGTCTCACTCTTTTGGATTTTCATTCATTCACTATATTAACGTTTATCCCAAACATCTAAACTAGACGTGGACCTCATGCTCTTTCTGGCAAATAGGCCTCAACATATTTGTGAAGTCGCTAGAATTAATTGAGGCTGTTACAGCGTATTCAGTTGTAAGAAATGTGAGGGACATGACACAAGGGAGGATCAGAGGTAATGCACTTTCCCTATAAGCAGCTAGGACAGGCATCATTAGCTGTCATATTGTTATAGGTTAAGAGCAAAGGGACTTGAACAGCTTTATTAATAAAAATTAAAAAAAAAAACACTACACCAAAGCATTTTAGGAATGGCTGACTAGGTGTCAAATAAGGCATTGTATGGCTTTTGTGATGTTCCCTTGGGCCTTGCCCCCGCTGCCCCCGAGCCCTCCCCGCAATGGGGCCGGGCCCGCTGCGAGGAGCGCTCGCGCGAGAGCTACTCCTGCTCTCAATAGAATTGAGAGCAGAAACTCGCGTCGAGCGGCTAGGCACGCCCCCCCGGCGGTTCAACCAATGAGGGCGAACCTGCCGGGTGACGTCATGGCCGCGCCCCCGTCACTCCTCCGCCACGCCGCCCCCCCCCCCCCCCCCCCCGGTCTCTGCTCCTGCAGTGAGCTGCAGACCGGGGAATCGGCGGAACGCGCAGCCAAAAGCGCGGGCGCGCATTACAGCGCCGTGACCGGGGCCTTAGCCTTAGTCTAATGGTAACTCAACCCCTGTAGTGTGCCATTCATTTTGATGAGCTGAACTTTTTTTCCCCATTACATAATGCCCATTCATTAAATAGGAATGTCATGTTGCCTCAATGACTAGAACTTGTAAATAAAACCCCCATGGCTATTTCTGTTTTTGCTTTCTATGTTAGTGATGTAAAAATGATGTCCAGCTTCCTTCATTTTTTTCTTTCTTTCAGCAAAACATGTTTTTCTCAATCCTTTTTGGAGATGTAATTGTTTCTGAGGGCTCGGGATCCCACCCAGCCCCCTCCCCCCGCCATGTTTAGTCCTTTCCATTTAATCAGGTCTTGTGGAGATAAGTCTGCAGTGAGGCAGACTGCTGGGCTTAACTCTTAGCAGTGATGTCATTGCTCATTAACACGTCGGTGAGGTCATTTCCTGCTAATATATGCCCTATGTGAGTTCATATGAGCTCACCAAGTAACTACCGTAAATGTGCTGCCAGAATTCACTTTTGATGCATAATTTTAAATCCCCCTTTCGTTCGATTAACGGCGTAATACAAAGTTGTCATATCACAAATTATTTTCCCATTAGCAATCTTAAAGTCTTCAGTGCCAGAGGAACCTGCAGTACATTAGTAGGATAAGTGCGGTATCCGGACATTTACAGTCAGTGTTCGTGGTTCCTGCGGGTTTATTGTTTTCATGCTGATAATATATTTCACCATAAAATTCTACATCCGTTTTCCCCCCTCCGCCCCTTATTTTGAAACCATTTAGACATGAACTATTCTTTTTGGGGAATCCTTAATGATACCGCTACGCACTGCTTTATAACTTTGCTGTATTGCGTGCAGCTAGATTTGTTGCGCAGTTTAATCCAACATGTATATTATGTAATGTTTGGTCACAAACTTGAAATGGCATGTACACAAATATTGCACTCAGAAACCAACATGAACAAATGTTGTGGCAGATGCTGCTTCGTTTAGTGTTTTCCTTCTGCGGCACCTCCAGTACATGGTGCTAATTGGGACTGAACAATTTTCAAGCCAGGTGCATTTTGCTCTGCTTCTAATAGGCACATCTGCCCAAACCCTTCTATAACACGGATACATTGATTCTACATTTCTAAAATGATATCTGATTCCCATGGCATTAATCCTTTTTTTTTTGCATTGAAGGCAGTGGGTTGGGAAGGGCAAGTGGAAGAGCGAGCATAAACAAAGTCAATCTAAGTGAGTTTAATCTGACCACAGCAAGACTTCCTTCATTCGTCAAGATGCGTGGTTGGTGGTGCTTGTGCTGAGGCACTGGCTTGGTATACACCTCGGCAGGGGAGGAAAGCAACAGGGATTTGAAACTCTGCCATGCTGCATATTCCTAGGGCTAAGTGGTCCTGCGCTCTGTTGTGCAGGTCATAAAGATGGCTCTGCTGCCTGAAATGTCCTGCCTGTGAGACCCAGAGAACCAATCTGCAAGGCCACCGCTCGCCCCCTCACAGTATGTCACCAAAAGCATGCATCTCTACTTGGACAAGAAGGCAATATATCCTACCCTCCAACATTTGGCATATAGAAATATTTACACTTTTCAGTTCCTCCGTCAATATGAGAAACACAAACGTACAAATTACAAGCAAGTCAGCATCCGCTATGATGGCAAAGTGACTCATAATTTATTATATGCAAAGATCATTTATTTTTGTATGTTCTAATGTGTATATATAAAATAGAAGTAGTAACAACTACTCTGTAACCTGCGGATCAAATAGCAATTTATCTCCAAGCTGCTGTAATTACCTAAAAGTTCTACGTTTTAACCAATGGGCGGCAGTGACGTTCCCCTCAGCGCTCACACGCATGCAGAGTTAGGTACAGTATGTACACCTGTATTTAAGACATACAAGACATAGGTACAGTTGGAGGGTATGGTATCATTGGTATCTTGTACCTTCTTCCTCGCTTTACCTCTTTATTTAAACCTAGGAGTAGGCAGTGTTGGGTGTGTATGGGGGAGGGGAATGGTGGACCTGTACTTGTGCCACCCACGCCAGACCTGTTCTGTCCGTATGTTAGAGATGCTATTCTTTGCACAGTAACCGGTTGGCCGGACAGTATGTAAAGTCTTGCACTGATGCAGTATGCATCAGAGGGACACGTTCCCTGAGTTAGACTGGTCTTTCTTTTCAGTGTAGAAATAAAGCATATGGCAGAAGAGCTAATGAGATTGAAAGAGCTTTGTCGCATCTGCTTTTGTGGTGTATTTTTGTAAGTAAAAGTGACAGGGCTGCTTAAGTAAAGTTAATGGTAAGTTTGCATTGATACAGATGTCAACTCACTGATTTCCTACGAGTCTTACTGATTTGGGATTCGGTCTGACAGATTTTTAGCATCAGTGGTCTCATAGACTTAAATAGTCACACTGATAAAATAGAAGTACTTTTCCATTAAAATGCCTTCATGGTCCAAATCCGCCCACCGCCAAAACCTCATTGATTTTGGTCCATGGAGATTGACATCTGATACCAGCTCTGCATCAGCTCTTTGTGTCAAGGCAGGTTTGACAGGACATTGTATGTATTGTTTGCCAGGAAAGCATATGAGCGTGAAGAATGTACTTCTGTATACACAGCACCTTTTGTTTGTGGGCTAATACAAAAGGATGGATAAAATCGCCTAGAAGGGACAGACGTGCATGGATATAGTGTAATCATAATATAAACTGGGGTGCTCTATTGGAACAAACGTTCTTATACATGTTCTGCATTTAAAGGGGTAGTCCCGCATAAGATGAAGGTAAACCAAGGGCAGTGGTATGTTTAATAGGTTCAAGCTGGTTGACAACAAAAAGAAAAATAAATAAAACATCTGTCTTTATTAAAAAAAAAAAAAGACATTTAACTGGACACGAAATGTTTGTAATAATTCTTTACTGGTTCAAAATAAAAACTATATAATTTTGGATAAGTATTTCAACGTTTCTGTTGTAAGCAATTGCTTTGGAGTAGGTTTTAATGAATGTGTCTTGGTGATTAGAACAGTCATCAAAATTGTTGGCTTTGCTCTGTTGCAAACAAAAGGAAAGTAATCATGATGTCCTCACTACTCCCAGGTAGACAGAAGTAGCTGATATGCTTCAATCCAAGTGATACATGGTCCTTTCCCACAAAAACCCACGGTAGTTACTTTAAGAGGGATTTAATTTTTTTTGAAAAAGGCGTCCAATTACAGTTAAAGTAGTTAAAAATAAACTTTTTTTTTACCAAGTTGAACTGCTCCTTCTTAAAACAAAACAAAAAACATACGTTGTGCTTTGAGGGCTTTAACTTAAGTTAATGTTTTTTTTGTGAAGTAAAATATAATATAACAGCGCCGTCTCCGTTTTGGGCTCTCAGGAGCAGTAGATGTGTGTTAGCAGTTGGCGCTGAACGAATGGTAATGGTTGTGTTGCAGTTTTGTTTTGCTTGTGATAAAACTCTCGTTTTCTAGGTACGTGCTTTCTTTTCATAAGATACGATGGTGGGCAGAAAATAAATATCTAGTTGCATGTTTCGTACCAGTTAATAAGCCTATTTCATTGCCTTGTTTTTCCTTTAGCATCTCTGCCACATGAGCTCGCTGTTTGCCTCTCTGCAAACTGGGGAAAAGTTTTTGAGAACAAAACGGGTGCTTTAATAAGGAGAGTGAGCCGTATGTGTATTAACATAAAAATCTACGCTCCTGGCCAGGAGAAGAGGGCAGAATAGGCGCTCAAAAAAGCCAGCTGACACTTAAGCAGAGAGGTCACTGTCCCCAGCAGCTGCATGGTGCCCGTGGGTGCACTTGAGCATGGCCTGGGGACAGCAACAAGCTCGGGGGAGGGGTGCAGGGGGGAGAGGTTTGATAAATGCCTGGCCCGCTGGCTTTTGGATAGGGGTAATTTAGCTCAGATGGGCTCCAGCAGCCCATGAATCAAAAGCTGTCAGTACAGAGCTAAAGATGGAGTGAGGAGCATTGTAAGTGTGCCTCCTCGTGACCCCTGCTGGCCCAGGGGTCAAGTGGGCTAGATATTTCTGAAGAGTTGATTTAGTGGAGCAGTTAGGGGTGCTTGCTAGAGGGCGGGGAAGGAGGCTTAAGAGAGGTGCGCTCATGCACACAAAATATAACACACAAACACAAGGACCATGTCCTCTTCTCCTAACCCCTTCACAACTGGAGGAGCCAGCATCTCATAACAGCAATGCGTTGTCAGCTCGTACAACCATGAAACAATTGAAGCAGCCGTTAGTGAAAGGTGTAAACAGACTTGAAACGAGAGGGGGTAGACACCAAAAGTGCTTTCAATCAGATTTAATCTGCTAATGTAATGTTGTTAGAAAAGTGTGTACACACACTATTTGTAAGTGCTAGAATAAGGAAGTACTTGAACTGAAGGTGCATACATTTCTACTGTTTTCTACTAACTTTTGGGTGAGATTTGTAATGCAACGGTCAGACCTCACGCTCAATATTTTCAGCAATTTTGTTCACTTTCTCCCTTTAGCAATAAATCACCAAAAACTGATTTCTGCTGAACTGTACCTCAGTATTAGAAAAACAAAATTGTGAACATATCAACCCTCTTGAAGTTTAATTTGGAAGCGTGAGAAAATGAAACGCTTAAAAATATTTAAATAAAATGTGTAACCTGCTTACAGTTAAGGCTGATGTGATGGGGTGTTTGTGTGTTTTTTTTTTTCCTACCACATTTCAGCATACTCCAAATAGAAAGTGCAATCTTAACATATATTTATTTTCCATGGGTAGCTGGGTTTGGGCAGTGAAAGTATATAATTGGTACTTGTTTGTTTAAATGCACCAAATAAGAAAAATTACTAAACATTTTGTAAACTCAAATGCACTTTTGGCTGGATTTAAAGCATCAGATGACATACTCTGCATTTTTGCCTCGCACATGAAACCAATATTTGAAACATTGGAAACACTTTGATTGTCAAATTAAAGCTATGCATTTGCAACCACAATTTGGAATCCAGACTTTTTTTGATAATAACCAAATTATTTTGGATCCAGTAATAATGGAAGCTGTAACTCGGATTAGCTGACAGAGGGCAGGCAACTCGTAAAGGGAACACCGCACAAATCTAACACCATCGCACAAAATCTTAAATGTCATCTTTAAGAACATGCGATAAAATAAACTATATCAGGCAGCAGCAACCTCTAGTTTTTTACCACCGACACGTTTTGTAGTTATTTTCCTCCCCTCTGAGGAGGCTGCAAAACATACACGGTTAGAAAGCTCAAGGTTGCTTGTGTCGGAGATCGTTTTCGAAAAACTGCTTAATAGCCCCATCCTGGTCACTACTTAATTCATCTTCGTTTGGAATGTTGCTATTTTCTTCACTTGCGTAGATGTGCTTCTAACTGAAAGCTGCATGTTTTTTATGTTCCGTGATATTTGTTATTAATCTTTCACTTTTAGACCTCTTAACTTAAATAGCAATGTCTGTGCTTTGCGCTACTGAACCTTTAAACACTATGGAGCATATCTATCGAGGCAAACGTTGTTGAATTATGGGGCAACAGTAATGCTCCAGATATATTAAAGAAAAAATCATATTGATTTTAATGGGATTTTTATCTTTGCATATGTTGCGTTGGCACGTGAAAGGGAGCCTAGAACGCCACAAGACCAACATTTTGATCTAATCACCGCTAATGTCCTTGCGAGTGCATACATGCTGCACAAAGCGGCGATTGAGAGATGACCCTTTTACCACCTACACTCCCAGCTATATCTCAATATGCTGCATGAATCTGATCTGTGCTCGCTCAGAAGAGCTTTTATAAGATCTTCCGAAGTTATATGGCTAAAAATAGCCAGCCTTCCTTCCAGGAATCTTGTATGACCTTATTAACCTTTTTATGAACTGTAATTTTAACTGCACTGTGAATTGTAAGTGACATTTAAAGGAGCTGCTTACAGCAGCAACTGTCCAGCAAAGTAAGGTGTCCTCTGGAAAGGGGAATTCTGATCGGTTGTAGCCACGGCTTTATATTGTATCAACCAACTCTGTGAAATAGTTTGCTCCAGGTTCGACACTGTAGGAGGGCTATGGGATACATACCTGCAAATATTTGGCATTAAACCATTTGAGTGAATTGTAAGAGAGGACACCCACAGAATTGGTCTTATAATTTCAGTGCCAGCAAGCTACTACGGTCTCCCTCCTCTTTCCTTTGCTTGAGCGTTTTGCGTATTTAGACTATCATGCCCGACACCTGTCAAGTAGTGAACATACATGCTCATTCAAAAGGTGACCTGTCTATCTTCTGTTTTCTCCCATAGAGCGAGGATGATGAAAAGCTGAAAAAGAGGAAGGAGCGCTTTGGCATAGTGACCAGTTCAGCCGCCATTACTGATGATGTAGAGGTAGGAAAGAAAAACTGACTGAGCATGTTATTTTTATTCAAACTCTTTCTCCTGCTCAACCCAAAAAGTGCAGTCATTTACTTTTTCCTGAAGCTCTGTATGTAAAATGTATGCTGGGCACATTTTTTATATGTTCACCAAGCACAGGAGGAAAGGAGGTATATTCAACTGGAACTGGTTTATTGTTCTTCTGTACACACAGGAACAGGTGGGCCTCTGCCCAATGCAGTCTACTGTAGGTCTCCAACGTCTGGATGGTCCCTGGACCTACACTATGGGTCAAGGGCCCCCGCAGCAGTCCCTACTCTTCCCTGATCCTCTAGCAGGGCCAGGAGAAAGGTAATCGCTCTCACTCCCACTAAGGGGGGGGAGAGGACCAGGGTAATCGCTCACTCTCCCACTGAGGGGGGGGGGGGAGAGGACCAGGGTATGCCAGTGCACAGCAACCCTGGTCTCAACGGTAGAAATGCTGCTAAATTTGGGTGGTGCAACCCCCTTAAGTACAGTGGGCGGAAGGTACAAGGTCTGAACCGAGGATTGGGCAGAACACAGGCCTTGTCCCACCTTTTTTCCCTGTCACTCCATGGAGCTTCCTCTGTGAGGAAAACCCATAATTGGTCCTGCTCTTATCAGGGCTTGCATGTCAGGGAGGGCAGACTGGTAGCCAAACCAGGTATGGCTACACTTATTTTAACATATGAAATAATTACCCATGCCAATCCTGTCACAGCCTCGCATCATAATGCAATCTGAGACCAGCCTATATCTCCAAACATGGAAAATGGATGGTGGGTAGTGGGAATGTATTTTGCTGCCTTGTGTATTGATTAAGACAGGACATCTTTCTGGACTCAGGAGATTCTATTCCACTAACCAGCTGAAGGGGAAAAGTAAATAAACTGAAGCAAACCCAAGGATATTACCATTAAACACCTTAAGTGTCATGGGAGACTATTTCAAAATACACGTTTGTGATTCCCAGTCACACTATACAGAGAAAAATGGCAAGCTAGGTGATTGCTTATGAGTAACCAGAGCGGTGCCCAGAAAACGAGCTTCAGTGAATCTTTTAACCCTTTCTCTGCAATTGAACATATTGCTGTTCCTGTGACTGTATTGCCATACCCTCTCACAGGGAATGTGTTAACTCCTTCACTGTCAGTGGAGCCTGCAACGCATTTTTCACAATGCATCGCTAAAGTTAATTGATTTTCGTACTATGTTACATAGTAGATGAGGTTGAAAAAAAGATGTGCATCAAGTTCAACCTATCTTAAATTTAGCTGACCGATATTATCCTACATTTGCATTTACAGTATTTAGATTAAACATGCACATACAAAATGAACTTATTAATAGTATATTATTATCTTCACATTTGTATTAGGGCTTCCCTTGATCCCTCTAATTTCACCACCACATTGCTTCCCTGCTGGGCAGTCCCATATAAGAAGCTGTGCAGGGTGGAACTCAGGCCCGGCAGTGTTAATCCAAGGTGTTTTGGATTGAAATAGCTGAAACAAGTTAGGCCTCGGTTATACCAGAAACTGCAGATCTGCCCGTGATCGTAGAAGTGCTACTGCAGGGAGACATGGCCAGATAGTGTGTGTGTGTGTTTAAGATGCACTGTAATTGGCCGTGCAAATCACGTGACGCAGCCGTCGCATGTGAAAAACAAAATCTCAAATCTCTTAATGAGACAGAAGCTTTGCAGCACGTCGTGGCGCTACTATCGCAATTGGTATGTGCGCTTTCATTGCATTCGATTGTTTTGTTTTGAAGCTGCACGCGATTTCTGGTATTATCACGGCCTTAGCTGAGAATTTCTGTGGCTAGAAACTGCACATCTGCTAATATCCCAAACACATAGTTGAAATGGGCCTTCTGGATGTCGGTGAAGCCTAAAATAGTGTAAAACACCAAATGCTGTCTCATGATCTGTAGAGAACGCCTTTATGTAAGAGCAGACGGTTCACACTTATACCAACTTCCCCTCGCCCGAATATTAGGGAGAAAGTGTAAACTTGAGTTAAGATTATTATTTTTTTTTTTTTTTTTAAAGCTTACTTTAAGAAAAGGGGTCATGTCTTTCCCTTTTTATACCCAAGAACAGTGCTTTGAGACGTTTGTCGGATACCCTGAATTTTTGATTCAACATAGCTTTTTATTCTAAACAGACTTTTTTTTTTTCTAATAATAATAAGAAATAAAATATTTCCATTTTATTAATGGTCAAGAAGATAGTGTTGAGTTTCTTTTTAATGAAATGGCATATATTAAAATAGAAACCGTTTAATGACTAAGCAATTACCCAGTTCAGTTATTGGCCATACATAGCTCTGCTTGTAGTTTCTGGCAAATCTAGTTCACCAAAATAAATCCTACGACTGGAGAGCAATACGGAGCTGTCTGTAATAGCCCATATGATACCTTTATGACCCATTGAAGTGAATGGACCGTACAGTGCTTCTACTGTTTCCTGAAATCGCTTTCATTCAGGTGCATCAGCTTTCAGCTACACTTAACTGTGTGTTGCAATAGAATGAATGTATTCTGCAATACAGCAGCTTTTTAATGGTTTTTAGCAACAACAAAAAAGTGTTGTAACTGAGGATCTTTACTGCCAGAGGGACCATCATCACATTTAATAGGCTTTAAAATTTAGGCTGAACTGTAAAGAAACACAATAATGAATTGCACCGGGTACACATGCTGCTTTTTGCGGGTCTCATATCCAAGTGGGAGTTTTCAATGTTATTTTAAAGAGCCCCTACAAAAACTTTTCAGGTCTGCGCATGCGCACAAGCCGAAACTAGTCGGTTCCGCTTTCCGCCGCTTTTCACTTTGCGGCGCGCCCTTAGAACGGAACTTGCCGCATGCCCGGGGCCCTCCTGTACTTGAATATAGCATACATAGATCCTCTAATTACAGCCACAAATATGTAAGTATTATTGCTGTAGCGCCAACATTGTGCGCAGTGCTTCACAAAATTACAGTACAGGGAAAATAAAGTACAATGTGGTGAGAAACAGCAAGTGAATAACCAGGCAAAAAGGCTATCCCCTGTGCCGAAAAGCTTAAAATGTAAGTGTCAGAAGCTGTGCCGTGTTGTGAATGCCGCTTTGTTCGCATTGCTAGTCTCTCAAGGTAAATGGCATTTTGTCCACAATGTGCAAGCCTTGCTCTTAGGCACTTGCAATATGATGGCTGTGGTTTGGTGTGCTTTACCTTTGATTTTTCAAACGTTCTTTTGTGCAGTTAAACACAGCTGGTAGTGGATTATGTGTTGGTAACGTAACTCATGCAGTATGCAGAGGTTGTAAAATTTAGGAATGTGGGGTCAAATATGCACTCCTGACCCTCTGGATGGTGGTTACCTTGCACAAAAATGTGAAGGCTTCTGTCAGAAGTGTGAACTCTGTGCCACAGAGACCGTGAGCCTTCTAACAGCCTCAGGTGGGGGAAGGCTGGCCAATTAGGCCTTATTGTGGGTCAAAGGGCAGCTAAGAGGGGGCTGCAAAGGGTGGGGGGGAAGGGGGAAGTGAGAACAGGAAGCAGTATCCATAAAGCGCTGTATGCCAGCTGTGTATTAACTCCTTCACCTTTTCAACAGCTGCTTATGTGATATTTCACATGGTCTATATGCAAGTTAAAGGCGATGCTACAACCCCTGTGCTTTTTCTAAAAATTCTAAAATATCCTTTAATAAATCTCCTACTTTTTATATAAGCCCCTCATTGTTGCCGAACACTGCACAGCTTGGAGATATTCTTTCTAATCTCATTTTAAGAGGTTTTTGGGAGGTGTGAAGAAGGCATTGGGAAGCATGAGAGAAACATGGCTGTACAAATGCACTTACCAGAGTGACTGTAGTCTCTGACCCTGTAACTGCAGTACGAACCTCTCATCGCACCTTCAGAGATTAGTGGGGAAAGAATGTCTGTGCAGAACAGGCTAAGCATTTAAAGCCCTCTGAGAAGGTTAGATTTTGGTTGGCAGGTAAAACGGCTAAATCATGATTGTCCTCCCTGGCAAGACAGATGTCGTGTCCCCGTTCCTTTTCCCAACTGAAATTGTGAGGTACCCATTTAATGTTTATTTTAATTTTATTTTCTGCGTTCCTTTTGCAGGCGAAGAAGCGGAAAAGATCTGAACGTTTTGGTATCGCCTAACATAGAAACGTCCATCACACATCTTGCTGTATTCTGCTGTTTTTAATGTTTTGGTTTTTTTTACTCCTAAAGAGTATACAAAGAAATAACTGGTTTGTTTTGACTTGTGAATTCATTTTTTTATTTTTTTTTTAATACTTTTTTTTTTTTTTAAAAAAAGGAAGTAAAGGAGAAATTAAAGGAACTAAAACCTGTTGGTTGGCAATTTGGTATATTTTGCATTCTTAGATTTAGTCTGTACACATCAAGGTGTAAAACCTCCTATGCCAACGCTGCAGGTTGGGGTAGCCCAGCAGTGGCTAACTCCAGTCCCCAAGGGCCACCGACAGGTCATGTTGAGGATATTCCTGCTTCAGCACGGGTGGCTATCAATGACTGAGCCATCTATGCTGAAGCAAAGCTATCCTTAAAACATGGTCTGTTGGTGGCCCTTGGAGTGGAGTTGGGTAGTCCATTAAAACTGGTCTTCTTGAAAGCGAAGATGAATGATTACCAAATGAAGAATATAGTGCTAATGAGAACCTACGTATTCATATGCAATGCAATCATCCCCTTATGTTGGTGGGCAAGACCTAACCCATTTTAATGCTTCAGCACGGAGGATGTTAATGCTGCTTTTCTATGTCGGCGTTAAAGGAGTTCACAGGCTTGCATTTGGGCAGTTCATTGTTTTATAATGCTGATGGCCTCACCCAAGCTTTCCCCTCCATTCCCCTCCATTCTTGCACTTGCTATCATACACACTCACAATACCTCACAACACCGTGGGTTTATTGCCTTATTGCCTTTACACCCTTAGGTGACAATGTCATGCTTCAGTTAGTTTAGCCCTGGGTTTTTCTTACAAAAGGATAGTAAGTTCAAAAACATTATGTACGTGGTGGCAGAATCCATGGTTTGGGCAACATCACCACCTACATTTAATACTTGAAAGCTTTGCAACGATTACTGGAGTGTTGCAGAACAGAACTCAACGCCATTACTCACCATTTAAGCATCTGTTCTATACCAATACAGTTTTCCTCCTGCTTGCAGTAGCTGAAATCCGTTAAAATACCGGATTACATCTTCGTCTGTAGGTACAAAAAACAGTAGTGGTACTCGTGGCATGAGGTTGTAAGAAGTACCACTACTTTTATTTATAAAAATGTTTTACCAGGAAGTAATACATGGAGTTACCTCTCGTTTTCAAGCATGTCCTGGGCACAGAGTTGTACAATACATGGTTGCATTAAACGAGCAGTGTTATACAATCAATTCACAGACATTTCATGGACAGGTAGAGTTGGAAAATTGGGTGCAGGGGATAAAAGGGCTGGTGAATTTTAAGATTCACACCCATACCCACACCTCCATCATCCATTTTATACCATTCACTTCTGAATTTCTCTATAAACTTTATTCAATGTTTCGGGGCTCAACGGAAGGTCGCAGCTTCATCAGGAGAGAGAACGTCACAGCTTCTTTTTAATGACCCCGGAAGCTATGTTTGTATTTTTTATTTTTTTTAATTATTATTGTTTATCTACACAAATTGAACAATTGGGGTCCCCCCAACATCTGGGGTTGCTGATGGACCCTAGAGACCCTCTGGTTTAATTAAGGTTTTTTTTTTTTTTAATAGTGAAGTCCATGGGTTCCTTTAAAAAAAAAAAACCTAGTACCATGCCTAGGTGAGCTTGAGAAGGCAAATGCCGTAAATTCTATCTTATAACCGGAATCCTTTTTTTCCCCTCGTTTTCTCTTATAGAGTAAAAATGTGACTTAATACATCTTTAAAATCTGTTTTATACCCTGGTAGTCATGATAACCAGTGAGCTGGTGTGTGGGGCAAATAAACCAATTGGACAAGACCCAGTCCTCCAAAACATAATCCAGAATCAATAGTTTGCACAGAATTACTAGTGTGCACAGTATTGACATGTTTTTTATTGTGGCTCCCACAAGCCATCAATGCACAATACCAACACCGCATTTTAGCCATTGTTTACATTCCTGTATCTTCAAGTAGTTCTACAACTTATTACGTTTTACAGTCTGTTCGATTCGGTTATGGGACACTGGTGATGAATGGGTTTATACATTTAACTTTATCAATTATATGGGAAGTATTTGTAGTTAACCCCCTTTGCAGGAACGTTTCTTGGCAAAATAATTGTTTTGCAGGCATCCCTGGCATCAAAAGGGTCAAATTACATTTATCCAGAGCGAGAATACAGCCAAAGGTCATTGCCACATGTGTGGCCACTGGAATTTGTCACCTTTTTTGCAATAAAATTGACAAACCTTTGTTGGTGTTTTGGTGTACCCTACATGGCATGTCATATTCAAAAAAAAAAAAAAAAAAAAGATGCATTTGAAATTCGTGTGACCTCACCAGTCTAATTAGTATGCAACAAATCTGGAATATTTTATCAAATGTTATAATGAACAATGTAATATGGCTATCAGAATTTTGTCTTGAGAAGCCATGTTTTTCAAAAGCAGGCAAAATAAAGTTTGTGGTTTGAAATATTACATTTAATTAGCTCCTTTTTATTTAGTCACACCTAAGCCTCGCAAATGTGTATAATGATGGAGTACCCCTTTCTGCCACATAGCAGATTTAGTGCAGTGAACAGGGGTCACTTGTGAAGGGGAAAACACATTTATTAAAGTAACTGCCAAATTAAAATGGGGAACACCACCCCCATTTTAGGATTACCTGTATAATCTCTTTGACCTTCAGTGTGTAAATATGGTGCAAACTCCCCCGCTCCGCTCCTATTAGTACAGCAGAGAGGTGGAATGTTCTGTAACCACCTTCTGTTATGATCATTGAAATTGGACTACTAAATAACCTAAGATCAAGAGAAGGCACATCACATCTTGTAATCTGAGGTATAACTTCTCATGGGGACTCCATGTACCGTCGTGGTCCAGAGAAGCAAGGATTGTCCCATTGCCAATTCAGAATCTTCCAATGTGTTTCGGACATCTGTTGAAGGTGTATAAACGTTTTTGCTTTCATTAAAATGGTCACTAGAGTGTTTCCAGACCTGCAACTAAATTGTTTACCTCTTATCCACTTTTTGTTCAAACTTCTCTAGTAAAATGAGAAGTAGAATAAAAAAAAAAATCACAGTAAACATGTTCATTTGATTGTTCCATAGTACTTGTGACTTGATTGCTTTGCAAGGTTTAGGGACAAATGCAAAGTATGTAATACCAATGAAGACTGTGCAAAGAATAGGCATGCCCAATAAGGTATCCTGATACAGTTTCGGACATTTCACAAATATAGGGTCAATTAAGTGGATGCTGAATTAGTTGAGAGAAAAGGGCAACTTCAACTCTGCTTTTAGGTGGAAAGTTCAGGTTGGGAAAGACCAGCCTTCCTGGGTACAGGCTATCTAGCAAAAGACATTGAGATCTCTGCGGGAGATGCTTGGTGAACCTTCTCTATCTGCTGTAACTCTTTACGCAGTACTCACAAGTTTTTAATATTTTACTTTGAGCATTGGTACATTGACTGTTCCCCAATAGGAAAGGAACCAGACATAACACAATATTATGAAAACATTCTGCTAGACAAGCACAATAATAACCCCCCTCCCATATAATACTGCTGTACAGAGCTGGAATTTGGGTATCTGGTATGACATAGGAAGACTTGCATCCCAGGAATGGACACCAAAAAATTGTGTGCACATAGAAATAAATGTGTAAATGTATCTATAATGTACAGAATCATCAAAACATGTATTGGAATGGGGAGCCCAGAAGAGTCTTACATTAAAGCAGCAGTCCTGTCTAACTTGAATTTATTTTTTTAAATGGGCGCATGGGAACCTGGGGCTCCTTTGTAGCTAAACTGCGCTCACACGTGTTGCTTGAGATACTTAGTGAAGTTATGGGGTTAGTTGTTTTTAAAAGGGGCTTTAAATGGCAGTCCAATTGGAAGCTGCAACATGATGCAGCGTCCCATTGGCCTGTGACATTTGGGTGGCCACTTTTCTGGAGCAAGCGCGGACGCCAATAAGTATCTCAGGAACCTGCTGGTCCCGGAGCTGAAAATAAGATGGTTGAGCTCTAGATTTTGCCATGGTTTAAATAAAAATATGCAGACGGGACTGCCATGTACGAAGTTTGGAGATGAGCTCAAATACGCTGAAGGAAACGTTTGAATGGAAGAAGCGTGAGAATGTTGAGAAATTAGTAATCATCTAAATCATGGAATAACCATGCCAGAAACATTAGGTTAGGGAAAAGTTGAACAATGCCAGAGATAAAGTAAGATTGCCAGTATCACAGTAAGTTGACGTATTCTGGAAAGTGTGTGTGTGTGTGTGTGTGTGTGTGTGTGTGTGTGTGTGTGTGTGTGTGTGTGTGTGTGTGTGTGTGTGTGTGTGTGTGTGTGTGTGTGTGTGTGTGTGTGTGTGTGTGTGTGTGTGTGTGTGTGTGTGTGTGTGTGTGTGTGAACAGTTTATCATGCCTGTGTTGTCCATGTGAGAACAAGGCAGACATGATGAATCTCTTATCAATTACATGCAGGATCCCCCCCCAAATGAAATGTGAAATCAGTGCTACAAGGAGTGGGATTCTTCAACAAGGAACTAAGGGGGCCAGATCAGAAAACATTTAGGGAGTAGAAGGGCCACAAGATTATTATGCCATAATTCACTGTTTCCCAACTCCAGTCCTCGGGGAACCCCAACAGGTCAGGTCTTACAGATATCCCT
Source organism: Ascaphus truei (assembly GCF_040206685.1). NCBI lineage: Eukaryota > Metazoa > Chordata > Amphibia > Anura > Ascaphidae > Ascaphus > Ascaphus truei. Next base: position 327,169,651 of record NC_134485.1, on the reverse strand, counting down.
GCTCCAGCACAGGTGGCTCAGTCAAAATGACTGAGCCGCTGATTGACCCACCTGTGCTGGAGCAGGGATATCCTTGAGACCTGACCTGTTGGGGTTCCCTGAGGACTGGAATTGGGAAACACTGCCATAATTTTAAAGCATTTAAATGCATCTAAACATTTTCACCATTTTACATGAAGCGTTAACATCTTTACTGTACATATTTACATTAACATCAAAGGGTTCCTTACAGTAAGTGCAGTTACAATGTGGAATTCATTACCCCTGGAGACTGGGATGGCAGATAGAATAGATATTTAAACAAAAAAAACAAGGTTGGACGTTTGTTTGGAAAGGAAAGGTATACAGGGATATACCAAATAAGTATACATGGAAAGGATGTTGATCCAGAGAGTAATCTGATTGCCAATATTTGGCGTCAGGAAGGAATTAATTTTTCCCCTTATGAGAGATCATTGGATGATATTCGTCTGAGTTTTTTTGTTTGCCTTCCTCTGGATCAATATACTGTAAGTACGGATATATGATATAGTATCTGTCGTCTAAATTTAGCATAGTGCAGGTTGAACTTGACGGACGTATGTCTTTTTTTCAAACGCATCTACTATGTAACTTACAAGTGTGTTTCAGTGTGAAACTACACTTCACTGCCTAAGCAACTAGTGTGAAGGGCCTTTGCGGGCTGCCAGTTGAGCCCTGATCTGTGTGAACATTCCCGCACAGGTGGCAAAAGAATGGACTGGTACAGAAATGAAAAGTTGTTAGGAAGGAAATAAGTGGAGATCAATGAGTGTCTCGTGTATTACAGTAAATACAGTGGATTGACTTGTCCTCATTTGACTTCAAGTGCTCTTTAGATTTGAATACCAGAGGTACAATATACTGCTGTTTCAGAGAGCTTGCCCTCCTACATATCCATACCTGTGCAACAGGAACAAGCAGACTTTGCCCAAGGTCATATGGGGTCACCTCAATGTCTATTTCACTGTGCCGTAGCCACTCCTATGTGCATTTCAGGGGTTAAACACAGGCATCCTTCACAATGGGGGCAAAGGAGGAGGTGAGGGAAGGGTACGTAATGGTAACGAGGGTACACGGGATTTAGAGGGGGGGAAAAAAAAACTCCACCTAATTTATTTTTGTCTCCAGGCTGGGGCCATTCGTGACTAATTTGGGCTGAATAGGAGCAGAAAAAAATCTAAGGGCTGACAGAGCATAGGAAAGTGTGGGAAAGGGCCAGGGAGAAAAGGCAAGCTGTGCCCTGCGGTGTGTGAGAGTTGGTTCCACTGCCGAGAGCACAAATTTGGCATGACTTGACTTCTCGGGGACGCAATGCAAAGGGCCGGCATAGGGTCAGGGAGCCGGGAGAGAGAGAGAGAGAATAAGACAAGAAGCACAGAGAATAGCCGGCGACACAATGTAAGAGAAGGGGGCGTGTGGGCCCTGTGTGACAAAGAAATACCCACACATGTTCAGCAAAATTGCAGTGCACCCCCCCTTCCTTCACTCCTCTCTCGCTCTTTTTTCGGCTCATTTTCTTCACTCTTCCTCTCTCTCTCTCTCTCTCCCTCTTGGCACTTCATCACTCGGAGTGGAGGGAGGCAGCCAGGAAGCTTTATTTCTTTCTCAATGCCAGTTGTAATTTTAATTTCATACAGTGCCTTTCAGGGGAATTACATGTCCCGCTCGCTGCAAGCATGAACCCTGAACGGACAAAGGCAGCACCGCAAAGGCTGCACTGTGTAATGATGCCAATATGTGTAAGGTCTGAAGAGGCCAATTAACACCTTCAGTGCTCAAGTGATCTATAATGCACGACTACTTTTAAAGTAGTGAAAAACAAAGAAATATATACACACACACACCTTAATGGTCAAAGATCCTATTCTTGACCAACTTCTTGCAAGCCCCTACAAACGTACACCAGCTCATGATGTTTGTACACAATGACGTGCGAAGTCTATATACACAAATGAACTGACGCATATTGACGCAGCGATATATTGAATATATTGACGCAGCGATATTCTCCTGTGTTAAGTTATGCTGATGTCATATATTAAAGTGTGTGTGTGCGTATGCGTGCCCGCCAACCAAATCTTTTCTGATATTAAGCCACAAATGTTGCTTTCAATTTGTCAAAGATCCACGTGTTACATGATTTTCATTAACTCTGCATTAACCATCCAAAAAATGTACACTTAGGAAAGACCTATAATGTTCTGGGGTTTTTTCTCCCATAGATTTACATATTTTTGTAGGGTTTTTTTGTTGTTTGAGCTCTGTGCTTTCTCTTCACTAACAATATGTATGTAACGGATTTTCTGGCCTAGCCTGACCCACCCAATCTCACATTGGCCCCGGTGGTCTAACCAGTCCCCATTACATGGACGTGTCTGGTGGTGAACCGGTTGGCAACAGGACTCCTGAGTCTCCCGCATGATATTGTGTGGGGATTGCCAACCCAGACAGGCAGCTGAGGTAGTGTGCATGAGTCCTACCTATATCCAGTGCAGCGCCTCCACCTCATCAGGATCCCTGCGTCCGCAAGGGGATGGTTCTGATGAGTAACTCCTCCGTGGTGCTTTCCTCTGCAGAGTAATTCCAGACTCACACATGGGGGTGTCTTTAATCAAGGTCATCTTTATTGTTGCTTGGTGTATGGGCCAGCTGCCCCTCACAGCTGGCAGCTCAGCCCCACATCTTGCCGTACTGTCCCTTAGAAAGGTACGCCCTCCCAATGGAGTGGGGTCCCCTCTCCCCTCAGGGAGATCACCCCTGTGCCAGGTCCCTGGACACAGTGTGGCCTTGTCAGGCTTGATGCTGCTTGACTTAGAAATGGGCCACTAGTTACTGCACTAGTGGACCCTTCACTCACAAGTCTCAACCCAGACTTATTCCTTCCTCCAACAACTAACTTTTGGCAGTGCTGCGCCTTATATACTTCAGGAACTGGCACAGCTCTGATGTCACTAACGATGGACTCAGAGTATGCAGCCACTCCCCTCCATGTATATGACACCTCACCAGGGTGTGAGGGCAAACCTCCAAGATTACTGCTGGCAACCCTGTAACTTACTAGGTTTACTGCCAGCATGAGAGGAAACTGTAGGCCATTTTACAGCATGGCTACATTCTCCCCCTGGTGAATCCCAACGTACCGTCTGGGACCTAAATTTGGTGTACATTTGTCCACGAAGCACTGTAAAATACAAACATAATTAGTTATAACATCAGTTTCCATAGTACTATCATGGTGCGCACTGACCAGCAGGTGGCACTAGCTAGCACAACATCACTATCCTGTCTTCCTAATAATAGTGACGAGGGTCAGGTTTCTTTACTTACTGACCACCCATGTCAGTGACAGTTATGCTGTACTCCCGTGGTAAGCCGTTCTCGGGTCTATATACAGCCTTATGCATATAGATGCTTCGACCTATGCTCCACACCCTCATCAGTTGGGAGATCCTCTCCTCCGCCTTACGCCCAGTAATCGCACCCCCTTTGTTCACCATGTATAGTTCTATGGTCTCTCATAGCCATCCATCCCTCTGATCCTCTATCTCCTGCATGAGGGGTTCGGGGACATAGGGATACTCTAACCCATGTGAATTTTTATATTTTGTTACGATAGCCCTTTCCGCCCGGCAAGTCCGTATTAACCTAGTGTTACCCGCTTTCCCTGGCAACACCCATGATAGGGGTTCATCCGGGTCCACCGGATCCTCCAATTTGCTTGGACCCAATGGTTCTATCAGCCCATGACTAATCTCGTACCATCGGTTCTGCATCGCTTTTAACCGACCCTCCTCAGTGAACTCCCCCTTGGCCCACCAATGATCCACCACCCCATCTTTCTCCAAAAGGAACCTGGTGCGATCTAGCCAGGCCTCGTATCCCTCAAATAAGGGGGCCCACCACCTGGTCTCCCTGATCTCTTCCGGAGCTGACTCAACTGACTCTCCCTCCTCCGGTTCCCCCCCGAGGACACCCCGATGTCCCGGCAGACCGAGACTGAGACCCTAACCTCTTGGGCCTACTTGCAAGGGTAACACTGATGACACTTGGGCAGTCACTCGACACGGACATGTGCCGAGAGCACATCCCACCCGCCGACCCATCATCCAATGTAAAACAGTCCAGGCTCTCCCCAGTCCATTCCTCGGAGGTGACTCGGGACACCCCAGACATCCCCGGGCTCGAAGATGACCCATTGGAAAAGGTGACAGGGGTCGGGGTTTTAACTAGGGCCTGGAGTTGGGCATAAGGACGGGCTGTCGGCATCCACGGGGCTACGACCCGCTCCACCGCTACCTGGTCCGGTGCCACCGCAGGGGCTCTCCACTTCTCTGGTCTCGCTGCTCTCAGGCTTCCGCAGGGCCTGCCAGCTCTTCTTCAACCCAGGAGATCGGGGAACACCACTCAATTGGAAGGGCGTGGTCATCTTTCCATCCGCTCCGCCACAGCCACCGGAAGTGACGTCCTTGACCGTACTGGATGCGCCGCCATCTTGGGTTGGGTCCCCATGCGAGACCTCTTCCTCCACCACGACATCCGGTAGCTCAGTTTTCCTCTGCTGCACCGCTTGGGCCTGGCATCGTCCTTCCTCCGGCGTTGCCATCCTCAGAGCCTGGTAGAAGCAAGAACTATGCTTACCGCTCCGTTGCGTTGGGGTGGATCTGCTGCCGCCATCGGAACCGCTTGTCACCACGGCCGTGGGACTCCGCCTCTCTGATTGCAGCTGCACGGACGACACTCGACTCCGCTCACTGACGACACAGGTGAGTGGCATCTTTCTGGCGTTACCGCCACAGTGGTTCGCCGGCTGTCGTGTCGTTACTGCAGTAGACACCACGGGTTCCTCGTCGGAGGAATCCAACCCCGACTTGGGGAGGGGCACTCCGCTTGGTGACCGCCGGTGGGTCTCTGCCCAGCACTGCATCTGATATTGTCCTTTTCCTCCGGCTCGTTTTTAATAGCCGGCCCCGATCCCCATGCTCCGGGATCCGCAGACTCCCTCCAGAGCGCACCTGGGAGTTCCGCCGATAGCATGGCTACGTCTCCCGCGGCCTCTACGGCCTGGACCGGCATGAATGTTGGCATTGGCCACGGATATTGGAGGCCACATTGCGAGCATCGCACAGCGGTACCCACTGCACCCCCTGGCAGTCGGCACTGTAGACATAGACATGCCACTGTTTCAGTGCCCGCCATTCGAAGTACCAGGAAGCCTCCTGGGGCCGAATAGGGCTGGGTCCATATCAGGGATCCTTCTTCAGGTTTGCAGGCCATGGTCACTATAGGAGGCACTCTCAATAGTGGTCTGCTCTGCTCGCTGGTTCCTCGTGACTGAAGTGCAGGGGCTGGTTTGCCAACCCCTCCTTCAGCTAACTCCACCCGCATCTGCCAAAGCTGAAAACCACTCCCACTAGTGGAGATTAGGGGAGGGTCCCACAAATTTATTGGATGTCCTGGTATAAGTGCTGAACTTTTCACAGTCCTGGGGGGCGCGGCCTCCGGCCATTTTACAGCATGGCTACATGTACATATTTGTATTTATTCTTTTCTATTTCTTGTGGCCAGAAAACAAATCTGCTACAAAAAAAGTGTGCCTCCATAGAGCATGATAATAGAGGTGTACACTAAAGTCATTCACGGGTCAATGTCTTGTACGAACATTACACAGTAATGATAGTGGCCTTAAAGATGGACGAGCTTGGATCACAATGAACGCAATGGCATGGATATTTTTAATAGGTTAAAACAATGTGATTGATCACCTTTTTTAAAAAAAATAATAATAATTTGGCAAGAATACGTGTTTTGTAATCATTTTTTGGAAGTTTTTAAAAAGTTGCTTTTATTTACAACGGGATTCTAAATGGGGGATGGAGGGGGGGGGGGCAGGTAATGGTCAGTCTTGTTTAGTCCACAAAATAATGTCAACAGACATGTGGAAATCTTGTTCTGGGAAGGTCAATTAGAAAGGGTGACAAAGGTATCGGCAGTAAACTCCACTGAAGATTTGTTTCCCATTTTTGGAGCCTAGATGTGGCCCAGTTATCCCCCTCATCACCGCGGTCCAGCTCCCCGCTGTCTGAGACTTACCTGCAGTGGGAAAGTTGTGGGTGCTTTTCATTTGGAGCTGTGGTTTATTTAAAATCCTAGTAACTGGGCCTGGAGAAAGGTAGTGTCTTTATAGGTTGTGATACCTGTTAGGGGACTTCATTAATTCATTTTTAGTGTACAGAGCTTTAGAAACATCATAGGTTTCTTCTTTCGTGTCATCCGCACCCTCAAACCTTAATGGTATCAGTGAGCACCTGGACCAAACTCCATCCTGAGATGCACCCCGTCCCACAATGAGCAGCCTCTTTACGTTTTGTTTTAACACTGCCTCTTATTCCCTCTCGATTATAAACTCTCACGGGCAAGGCCCTCATTAGCATCTGTATGTGGTTGTCCTTATTTGGTATATCATTCTGTTCCCCCATTATACTGCGCTACGGAATGTTACCACTTTATAAATAAACGATGATAATTATACTAAGTACTCTTTTGACAAAGAAACCTTCGAGTTTTTCTAAAGCCCTGTACGCTATAGTTTCATTTAGGAAGCTTCCTAACAGGTATTACCAATCTACCCTGAGCTGTGACAAATGAATTTAAATTCTGGTTCAGGGGAAGATGACCCACATCTGTATCACGGTCTTTATTTCTCTTTGGCCCTGTGTTGGGCTGCACAAAATTAACAGGAATAACACTGCGGTTTTGTTCACCTTCAAAAGATAAAAGACAAAGCAAAAGAAGGATACTCAACAGTGGCACAGTGCTGAAATAATGCGGACTTGGTTCAGAGAAAAACATGGCGCTAAACTCACCATAACTGCAACATCTCCGGCTGAGCCAATAAATAATGATGGACATTATTTTTTGTGTATAGTGTTGCAGAATATAAAGAGCTGCATATACAGTATCTAACATGTCTATGAACACTGTACGTGATCATTTAAATATTTAATTGTTTCAAGTGAAGTTCCTTGTGACTTTATATAACGTGTGAGACGATATTTGGATCTAAATAGACCATATTTAAAATATACAAAATGTATTAAAAAAAAAAAGTTAAAAGATTTAGTTAAATCTACCGTCTTGCTTGTATTATGACTTGATGCTAAGTGAAAAGCTTTGTGATTTACCGGTTAAGAAAAGTTAAGTCCGGGTTATAGTTTGGATCAAATTAGTTTTGCCTTCCCAAACCTTTGACACATTTGAGATTCACAAATAACAGTCTCTTAAGCATATTTTCCAATTAAATATGCCCTATATTGACCCTTGGAAGGGGGGGGGGAGTATTTACTGAATCCAAAAAGTAATTGGATTAAAGGTTTGCTTTCCACATTCATCATAAAGTAAGAACATAGGTCTTGTTCGCCATTGCAAATATTTATTGTAGACAATGATGTAGCATGCAAGACTGAAATAAGGTCGGGGCCATGGTAAAAAATACAGCGCTGAGCCAGGAAACTTACCTCCTGCATCCGGCATGTGTGGGGCATTGCTAGACGCTTCCGCAGGCGTGCGGAGGCGTGTGAAATTGCAGCCGACAGATTCATTTAATTTTTCGCGCTGAGGGAAGCGGGGGGCCGGTCACGTGACCGGCAAAAGCCAATGGCACTCCGTGACGTCGGCACCGTGACGTGGCGCGCTAGCCCCGCCTCCCGCCTGCCTCCCACCCACCTCACAAGCACGCTCACTGACGCTTATGCCAGGACACAAAAAAGCAGGAGAGCATGAGTGTCAGCGCGGCTCAGCACTGTATTTTTTTACCATGGCTCCAGCCTTAGAGGGGATTGGGAAGATATCTGGGAGAATGCGGGTAAAACCTCTATATGCACAATAACAAAAGAGAATATTTATCAAATTCTGTTACGCTGGTTACGCTATTACACTCCCAAAAGGTTAAAGCAAATGTTCCCGGAGGCTTCTGACAGATGTTGGAGGGGATGCAGACAGATAGGAGACCTAGCACACAACTGGTGGTTTTGTCCAGTAATGCAGACGTACTGGAGGACAGTTTGGAAATGAATAAAAGATGTGACGGGAATCGATTCCGCTAAACCCATCTTTAATTATTCTGGCTAAGCCCGTGGAAAATGTGAATTACTATACAGTTAAACTGATCCTGCATATTCTAACGACGGTGAAAAAGACACTCCCGCCCTCCAGAAGAGAGGTTATTAGAAGGGTTAATGATGATCAATTAATGGAGAGACTCACCTCATTCCTGAATCACACAACAACGAAGTTTGATAGGGTCTGGGATCCTTGGGATGTTGGATGATCTCAATAGGAAAGAGGATCTGGGAGTGATGAGTGTTGGATATGTCATTTACAAAATGTTGTATGCTAAGTAATGTGACTGTTGATGACTGTAAGAATTCTGATACAAAATGGTTTCCCCCCCCTCCTTTTTTTTCGTTTTGTACCCGTCCCTTCCCATTTATATTTGAAAATATTAATAAAAATATAAGTTTAAAAAAACCTTCCGTATATATGAGACTTAATTAAAGTCTTTAAGAGAACGGACGGTCAAAATCTGGGAGAGTGACTCCAAATCAGTGAGATTTTCCAGGCCTGAAAATTGTACCAAGAGAAGCTGTTTGGGAGTGTTATGAGAGGGAGGAGGCAGCTGAAAGGGAAATCATTGGAGATTCATTTGGAAAAACAAACAATTAGGGGAATGCTATTGGTCACCAAGAATAGCTATTCTCTGCTAAAATGATAGGACTTAACAGTGATACATTTGTGTCATTTAATAATCAGCATCAGGGGTCAAAGTTCAAGTAGCCGTATTAATCTGGAGGACTGTAGATTTGTCATACGTTGTTATACCGTTTAATGAACCAACAAGAGACTTCTTCCAAGGTGAAACTGTGGTGTACAGGGCTCGAGTCTTTTTCATGTGTGTAGCACAATTTTAATGTTCAGAGCTTACAAAGCCCATACAGGTCTTTCCTTCGTGTGTAGAGTGTGCGTGAAGAAAACAGTTTGAGGTGTCAAAATCTCTGTATGCTATCATTTCATCTATGACAGAGAAGCCCAATGCTACATCCACTGTGACAAAAATACACAGTATACTCAATAACTCTCCTTTTTGACACTTATATACATACAGGCATACCCCGCATTAACGTACACAATGGGACCGGAGCATGTATGTAAAGCGAAAATGTACTTAAAGTGAAGCACTACTTTTTTTCCACTTATCGATGCATGCACTGTACTGCAATCGTCATATACGTGCATAACTGATGTAAATAACGCATTTGTAACAGGCTCTATAGTCTCCCCGCTTGCGCACAGCTTCAGTACAGGTAAGGAGCCGGTATTGCTATTCAGGACGTGCTGACAGGCGCATGCGCGGGCTGCCGTTTGCCTACTGGGCGATATGTCTAGGGTGACCACCCGTCCCCCTTTTGCCGGGACAGTCCCGGTTTTTCGAGAGCTGTCCCGGTTTCCTCTGTGTACCGGAAATGTCCCGGTTTTTCCTACATGTGTTCCCTTTTTTTTTTCACGTTGCCGGCGGTGCGCTAGTAATTAGCTGCGGTGCGCTGTTTGCTGTGCGCGAGTCTGCGGCGGCGCGGAGGAGGAGACTGCAGCAGCCCGGCTGGTAAGTATTTTTTTTTTAAGCCCCGCCCCCCGGCATCATCCTTCACCAAGGCCCGGCATGTGGGAATGGATGGAAGGAAGGGCGCCGTGTGGGGGGGGGGCAGGGCCAGCGTGCCTGGGGGTGTCAGGATAAGCGTGCCTGGGGGCGGGGCTTCCGCTTCCTGCGGCAGAGCACACGTGGTGTGTCTCTGCCCGCTCCTGGCTCCTCTGCGCGGTGTCTCCTGCCCGCTGGGGTGATATGAGGTGGGTTTTTAGTGCCTTTGCCTCCTGTCCTGGCGCTCTCTTCCCCTACGGTCCCCTTGGTTCGGGAGATGGGTGCGGGGGCTGGCAGTGGTGGCTGCGCGGTGTGTCCCCATTCTGCCCCGGGAACCCGTGGCTGCCCGCCGGGGGAGGGGGGGCGGCAGTTTGTAACTTTGCGTCCCTGCGCTCCTCTCCCCCCCCCCCCCACCTTGGTGCGGGAGATGGGCGCGGGGGTGGGTGCAGGGGGAGGCGGGGCTGCCTGCTTGTGGCTGCCTCTGTCTGTACTCCACTGTGTGTGTGTGTGTGTGTGTGTGTGTGTGTGTGTGTACCAGTGTGTCTGTGTACCAGTGTGTGTACCAGTGTGTGTACCAGTGTGTGTACCAGTGTGTGTGTGT